>NW_026853766.1:0-61265 GCF_026571515.1 Ruditapes philippinarum
TTTTTATAGGAAATACTTTCAAGTGAAACTCATCGACCATAATAATGGTGTGGTTTTAGTTACTTTTTTAATATAAACTGCTTTATCGCAGTTCTCAACGACTACCAGACACCAAAAGCATTTGAACGAAGTCAATTTTATATACAAGTTGCGTGTTACATTATTTTTTATTCGTTATTTATCTCTATGGGGGTGTAAAATAAATATAGGTCTGCCTACAAATTTATTTTGATAACTTTTAAAAATTTAATTTTTAAAATAAATGTAAAAAAATTGACTTAAATAATTTTTTGAAAATTGTGATATATTCCACTTTCTCATATGTATGAAACATCTAGCAACCGAATAAAATGTCAGTAATTTTAAAATGACCATGTAAAAATAAATAAATGACTAAAAATAGTTCGAAATTTTGCTATAATAGTGTTTTTCTCTTTTCATTCAAACAAAATTTTTTATTTGTTTTTTGAAAAAGACACACAAAAAACTTTAGTTTCCGCTTTTTCAAAGCTTAAAAGTTTTGAATCCCCCAAAAGTTGATGATTTTCTTTAGTTTGTAAAACCCATGTTCTTCTGTTGTTTTTTTTTTTTGTTGTTTTTTAATTTATACGATTTAAAAGTAATTATAAATATTTTGCATTATGCATACAATTGCTTTTCTATGTAAAAGAAATTATGTTGTGTATGTCAATTATGTTTAGCTGAATACATAAACATTAACCAGAACTAATGATTTTAGTGCACAGCAACAGGAACCATTCAGTTTCTTATTGTATTTGTGCCAAACATATGGGAAATTATTTTGAACGTTTTAAGTATTATCAATTAAGTTTGCTACGTGTGTTTCAACACAATTCAATTATACAGATGCAACTCTTTTTGATACGCACTGTAGAAAGTCTAAAAGTGTTATTATTTCATAATGTTATTGGTTTATATCACGAATTACGTAAACTGTACAAACTCAGTTTACGTAATTCGTGATATAAACCAATAACATTATGAAATAATAACACTTTTATGCCAAAATAAAACAATTATAATGGATTAAGTTCAAGCTAATTTGTAAGCTTTTATGAAAAATTTAAAAAGAAACAGTTTTTTATCCTTTCCAAGTGATAAGTGATAAATCTTCGTAGAAATGATAGTTTGACATTATAATTGTTTTATTTTGGCATAAAAACACAATTTATCATAAAAAAGAAGACGTCAGAAGTACTCAACACAAACAGCTATATATATTTTTGTATTTCCTAATAGCACAAATAGGAAATATTATATCATATTATATGACGTAAAATTGTAATAATTATAAAAAGTAGCGTATGTGTCAACTTTCATATTAATAGAATTCTAATTTATTTCTATCTGAACATGCTTTTGTCCCTCACACTATTAACTTATCTTTTAAATTAGGAAATAATATAAATTTTTGATTTATCATTCCATTTAGCAATCAAAGTGATAAAATATTTTTATATGTAATAAAACCTCAGAGAAGACTGATTAAAATTAAGCAACTTCTTTTTATTGATTAAAGGGATATATTGTGTTTGTACAATACCTGGGGACTTTTCTTTTTTAGAAACGCACAACTTAAGATTTAGCTTTAAAAAGATTACAAAAAAACAAAAATGGGTTATCAATGATTATAAAAAAAGAATAAAAAAAATCTAAAAAAAAAATTCAACTGCATTTTTTAAATAAATTTTATCAAGTTTCTTTTTTTCTACTTTTTATTTTAAGATTTTGATTTGTAAGCCTTCGTTATCACAATATCAAAACGGGTTTTAAAGACTGGGTACTTATACTTAGAAAGTTAAAAGCACTAAACAGAGATTGTAATAAATGAAATTTATACAAAATGCATCAACGTATTTTTTAAGCTTTTATACAATTCTTGATTTATCTTTCTGAGTTTCAATAACTTGTTAGTCTGTTGTTGTAAGGTGTTAAGATGGTACTAGGGGCGTGAAAGATGTTGCACTTTTCATTATCCCTTATTAACAGAGTACATGGAACGGAGTCTTCATTTTTATATTGGTTTACTGGTTTAGTTGCTTGTGAAAGACCCTCCTCCTTGTACTAAATTTTTCTAAATTTTGGATACAGTTCATTTCATATTATATCATTATGTTAAATAAGAATGTTCCTGATAATTTATCTTTTATTTAGTTGTTGTTCAAAGTTTTCTTACATTTTCCCCGTTTAAAAAAAAAAATACATGGATTTAAATTTTAAATGATAGAGAAATGAATATTATCCTGACTAATTGCCGATGGAATATATAAAAATGCAAGCGCTTTTAACAGAGTATTTTCCTATGAATAGAAACTGACAGTAGTCACAGCGCATTGAGATTCGTGATTTGTTTTATTTACAGACACTGTTATGCAAATATTGTCGGCTCATTCAATACAGAAAACTTGTATAAATGTTTGTTTATTAGATTGTCTAGAGCATTGCACGATGTCCAAGTTGTGACGTATAACAATAACGTAGCCGAACACAGACATCAATGTTGTATAGATTTGTATTTTAAAGATTTGTTTTACTTACTCTTCTCACTGAGTCTTGTTAAATATTTTAAATGACTAAATGTCTCGAGGCAATCGATTTCTTTATGTCTTGTAGTGTTGTAGTTGGAATTATTCGAAGGGTTGTTTGCATTTTTAATGACTTAATGTCTCGAGGCAATCGTCTGCTTTATGTCTTGTAGTGTTTTAGTTAAAATATAACAATACAATTATTCTAAGGGGTTTTTACATTTGACGCTATTCTAACATATTTTGATATTATCCCTTCAGATGATGTATGATTTTGTCCATATTAATGATCAAGTCCTTTAAAAACAAATACACGTGGTAAAGGCTGAACATGTAAAGACTGATAGTAGTTTGTTTTTATAAAAATATGTGCGTAAGTTCGAGTGTTTGTGTTTATAAAGGAAGACTCATACTGTCTATAATGAAATAAGTGAATTTTTATGTTCATAATAACTTTTAACTTTCGATGATTACTTGCAGAAATACTTTCCAATTTCAGAAGGACCTTTTAATTATATACAATCTAAAGTTTACATTTATATTCAATTATTTCTTTTACTATTAAATGTTTAAAAAAATGCTTTGAATGCTGAATTATGGCTACACAATATATTTTCACAAAATGTCCACAATTTCATGTTGTTTGTAATAGATTATTATAACATTGATATTTGCTTTATTATTCGCGTAATTATTATTTCAACAAAACAGCAACGGTAATGAAATGTTTAAGACTTTCAAAGACAAGTTTTACGTAGAGGTCTACAAATCATACAAAAGTGTATCCTAAGTGTCAGCAGGCCTTTAAAATATATAATATTGATGGTGCTAGCGATTTGACAAAAAGTTAAGGCACCATTTGGGAGGGCACTATTTCGTTTTTGTCATACTCTTAAATATAGGACGAATATTTTTTTTACAAAACAAGCATTTTTCAATCTAAGTTTTCATAACAGTAATACAATAATTATTGTGTTGTAAAAAGAAAATGATTTTCATTTTTGCTGAACTTTTATTGATAGGTTCTAGTACAGTTCGGTATAATATAAGGCTCCATATAATTAGAGGGACTCCCAGTTGTCTCTAAACATTGAAAGGCCTTCCGCCTCTGGCTTCGTTACATTAAATGTTTGCAGATTGTTTAATCGGTCACTATAATTATATGAGACCCTCAATGTTGTGTAATATTTCTTAAATATTTCTTATCTTGACAGTTAAGTGCATATTGAAATAGAGTATTTGATAAAATAAAATAAAACGATTGTAGCTTCATTATAAGCTTTTAAAGGTACACATGACATGAAAAAGCTTACTTATTTTAACAGTATGATAAAAAAACGTCTTATATATTATCACTTACATCGATAACATTCGCGTTTGCAAATTGTTTAATTGGTCACTATAATTATATGAGACCCTCTATGGTGTGCACTATTACTTATCTTGACAGTTTAGTGCATGTTGAAAAAAAAGACTATGATAAAATCAAAAGAAAAAGACGATTTGCATCTTCATCAAAAGCCTTTAAAGGGAGACATGATTTGAAAAAGCTTACTTATTTTAACGGAACGATAATAAAAAAACGTCTTATATAGTCTTATCACTCACATCGATAACATTCGAGACCTTGAATATCGTTTAAATTTTGTTTTTCCATAAAACAGTTCTGTGTAGGTTTTTTTCTCATCTTTGAAACAATATATCGATATGACATGCCTAGTTTTTTCATACTATTTTATATAATATATCCATGTATAAACTCTTATAGAAATACAGGGAGATACATGAAACAAGTTTGTTAGGAAAAGAATCATGTAAAAGAAAAAAAAGAAAAGCTTCCTATCAATGGCTTTATTTACCATTTATCAGCAACTTCAGCAAAACCTATTTCAAAGCAGACATTTTTATGACGTATTCTTTAGTAGGGTTTGTTTGGTTTCTTTTAATTTATAAGAGTTTTACATCTACAATATAGTAAAGCGTATATTGCATAAATTTTGAACTGACCTTTTTTTCTTTGATTCTATATTATAGCTATTTTGGAACTGTTTCGTGATTGATCATTATAATTAAATGCAACAGAACAGCACAATTGCAGCGTTTTTATTACATGACAATTTAAGAACAATGCATGTGTAGCTTTATTACAATTGGTTTACGCGTTTATGTGGAAATATTGTTTAAAGCATAATTTTTAGAATTAATGACACAGTACATACTACTCAAAGCAATACATGTAGGTGTTTTTTAAACAACAATCTTCCAACAAGAATTTCAGACATTCTAAAGCATGAGACCCAGACATGTACGCCTTATAAGTAACATCGTCCTGTTTTCATAATACAATGTATTTCAAAATGTAATCATCATCTTCTTTACTAGATATAAGAAGCAATTGTTTTTCTTGCAACGAATGTAGACAAAAGTTAACGCTGTTGCAAATGTTCTTAACAATGTATTATACACATTAAAGCTATTTAAAGAAACAACATAAACTAGACGGCATTTTGTAGTATTTTGACATTACGGCAGATTTGTTGCAATAAATCTTGATTTTTTTTTAGATTCATGAATTGTAAAAGAATAATAGTTTCAGAAACACAGATCTGATAAAGTATAATCAAGTCATGAAATCGATTCTGTTCAGTGTATTACCGAAAGGTTGAACATAATGATGTTAAACAGGAACCATTAGTTAGTTTCCTTTGTGTTTGTGCCATTTATGAAAATCTGGTTAGTAATTGTCAAAACTGTATTTATATTGCATGTGTTTAAGGAAATAGCATTGTAAAGACGCAGTAATAATTTTCATGCAAAGGAGAATAGTTTACCTTTTTGTTCTATTTCAAATGATATGTTAATAATTGAATCTAAAATATTTAAAATGAAGGCAAAATATTCTGGTTTTTTTATTTGTTGTAGTTGTTTTCTATTTGTTGATGTTGTTGTTGTTGCTGCTGATTGAGTTACTTGAAATTTGACCAAATATGAAAACCCCAATTGAGCGTAAGCGATGTTTGTTTATGCGGTAATGAGTAAAACAGGGTGAAATACACATTTTGAAATAAAACAAACGATGTCAAATAAAGTTTATTAATAATGAGTGACATAGAGAAGCTAGATTACATTTACTCAGCCTTATCACTTGACGTTTATATTATTGGCATTGATTGGCTGATAACAATGGTATTTTTGCTTTTATATTGTATGGAAACACTTTCAAAATGAAAAATAAAATGTCATTGAATTTTATCTTAAGTTGTCTTCATTAAAAAAACAGTAATAGAAGAAGTGTCACAATACGGATTTTCTTCGTGTTTTACTTTCCAACAAAATTACTTCTGAAAGAAATCAGGGGAAAACTGGACAGTGTCACAATTCATCATTTGCAAGTGCATGCAAACTTCAGAATCTGACGTTCCATGTAATCGGAAAGCATTTTAATGTGTTCTGTGAGTTTGATTGACAGACAGTCAGTGTAAAATATGTCCTGCAAAGTTGAAAACAAGATAACTATATGACAAGTTAATTTAATTAGAATTATTACTGGGCTAAGAAAATGAATTGTGTTTTACAACGTTTATGCAATTATTTATATAATTGTTGAATTCTACTTAAGCCCATGTGCTTGGACGCGTGGACGGTAGCATACACTTTTCAGTACTGTCCATAAAAAGAATCAATCTAGCCAAGCTATTATTTACAAGTTTGTTGTTTAGGAATTCCGTCTTAATGAAGTACTCGTATGTCTGTAAACTGTCGTATTACAACTAAAGCTAACAGCCTAATTAGCTGTCAATAGAAATACATGTACCAGTGGTGTATAAAAACATAAGTCATTTAATTAACTGCCAAAAATTTTTTTGTTTTACAAAATTGATATACCAAACTTTTGTTTTAACGGTCTTAGGAAATTTACTTTATTTTATTTTCATATATATTTATAAATTTGTTCATATATTAATTGGATTTCACATGAATCAGGGCTGGCATTTTAATTCAATGGTGACACTTTTGCTTGTGTCCCTTGTTGTTTTCTCGTCCACGGTAAGTATCTTCCCCATTGCCTCTAGTTTTTATTTCTTTGATTACCCCCCTCCCCCTTCCCCGGTCTCCTGTCCCCTTCCCCTTTGTGGGCATATTAGTCTTTTATTTAAATTCCTAATCAGTTAATCAAATTATTTATCATTTAATGATTAACCTGTCCGTGCTCTGTCTTTGCCCTGTCCTGTTTTTGTTTGGGGTCCGCCTGGGCTCCTTGCCACTGGTTCTTGTTGCTGGGTCATATGGGGGTTGCGTTCATTGAACGCCGCCTTTCCTTGTTGATCTTGTTTAGACATACAGTAGAAATATAGTTTTAAATACAGAATAAATCTGTCAATCCTTGCCTATAACATGTAAATTATGTCTTGAGTTTTGAATATTTTTCCTTTTCTTGAAATCTTAGTACATATTTCTCAAAGTTGATTTTCTTGAAATTTTATGTACATCTGGAAACACGCAGCTTTTATGTGTACCAATATTTTATTTACTCATTGAAGTGATAAATTCGACTTTAAAATAAACTTTCACGTTAAAGCATGTAAATCCAACATTGATATATTCATTATTCTTTACGATATATTGACCATTAATTTCTGTATAATTATATACTTGAATCTTATAGACCTTAAATCCGGTATCTAACGCATTGAACAGTGAATAAAACAAGCACTGAAATAAAAGAATCATAATAAATATAATATTTGATTTTAAAAATTTGTATCATAAGTTATAGGATAAGCATTAAAATATTTGACAATTTGTCATATCAATTTATGGACTTCATAATATGAATTGGAAAAGGAAAAACATCTTTCTTATTAACTAATTAAAAAAATTATTTACTTATTATTACATCAAAATATATCGTTTGCGTTGCTAACTTTTCTACTATTTAATTGACTTCAATTTGTTGATTAATTCAGATGCAACTTAAGTAATAAATGAGCCTTACTTTTAAATAAGTTTGACAAAAAATATCTAGTTTAAATGTTAATTGATAATACTATGCATTATTTCAAACCTTTTGGAAAGGATAATGATGTAAAAAGAGGAAGCATTAACTTCCATTTGTATCTGTGCTAACTATCTTTATTCGTTAAAAGACAGAGAAGAAGATAGCAGTTTGGTAATTGGAAGTTCACCATGAAGATATAACAATTAGGACGAAACAAATAACGCGATGTTGAAAAACTGTTGATATGTCAACATTTTACGAAGGCTTTTCAGATAAATAATTACATTTAACATGAAATATCTTCATAAAGAATGTTCGACTATAAAGAAAGATACAGTAATAAGTAAATGTTACGTCTTAAAGCATTTCTTCCTAAGCATGTTTATTTACTCGTGGACTGATTGATAACAATTTTGCTAATTAAAAGAGGAACAAAATTTTAAAAAATGACTTAGGAAATAGAAACGGATTTTAAAGTGTGTTATTAAGATTTAAATTATCGTCACACTGGCAATGCACAGTTATTCTTGCCAATATAAAATGGACATGGTCATGACATTAAATAAAAAGTGACACGTGTTTTGAAAGAATGAATACAATGTATGGAATTCATAGCCTTTAAAACGGAAAGATTCCTGAACATTTGAAACAAGAAAAACAACCATGAAGTAAAACCGTGAATTATCCTTGAGAAAAATTCACCCATATTTCCAATGCTATAAAAATAACATATGATTGCATCGGATGTACACATTTTTGTTTCATTTAATTTTTATTTACCCAATCCTTATTTAAAAATATTGTCAATAATTTTTTTGTTTCAATGGTTCGCAAACTTTTGAGGATTGTGTATAAGTGAGCACCCTTTCTCAAATTTCTTTCATCATATATCATGCAATTAAGGAGTAATGCAATTTTACAGAATCTAGTATTTACATGTACATGCTGATGACATATGTATAATTTATGAAAATTAAAAGTTCATTTAAGAATATTTATAATTATGAAGCCGAGTATTATACTAAGTATTATGCGGAACATGATTTGTTCTTGAACTGCTAGTTAGCTACACGTCAAGTGCTTTCGGTTATCAAGCAATTAAGAAGAAATTGATGTTTTTGTGTGCTTTACTGAAACGATACTTAAACGTTAAACTGTTTCGTAATTCCTCCATTACAATTAAGTTATGCATTTAAATGTATCGATTAAATTTTATCTTATTTTCATTCAGCGGGAAGTCTCTTGTAATTGTATTGAAATTTTCTCTTGGGTTTTGTTTTGATATTGAAATTATTATTGTTTGCAAAAAAAATACTTAAAATTGAAATTTCCCTGAGGATGAATCATGAAATAATTCTTTGACAAATGTTTGAAATGTTTGAAATTTGTCATTATGTTCAGATCAGTTTAAAAGTAGATAGATATTAAATATTTACATCTAACACCCTCAGATGTGGCCATGAAACGGTATCGTATATATTTCTATGTATCAATGATGTGTTAATTAACAATCCTTAAATCTTGATATGACTGTGTTCTTAAAATGGTTTTATCACACAACACAGTCATTATGAAAATCATAATGTCAATACAAACTACACACTTAAATACTAACATTGCTCATGCCTTGTTTTGTTCATACTCCCTGCTTTAGTAGTTGATTTTCAAAATGAACCCATGCCCTTCAATTATGGATATATGTTGCATAACGCATAGTTCCCTGCTCATACAAACGTGACCTTTTCTTATATAAGCTCCAAGAGATTATTACAAAACTTTGTAGGTAATACTGAGTAATTGTTTTTGCCATTTTTTTGGAGAACAAATTTTGTATCTTTTCTCTGAAATATTTGAGGAAGAGAATATAAATCATTATGTAGACTCGTAAAATTCACCAACAGAATTTTTGCCACGGTTCTATCTTAAACCCTGAGCGATGTGTCGATTTTTTTTCAGAGGAAAAAACCTAAATCATAGAAATTTATATGCCTGTTAATATTGCCCTAATTCTGCAAAAGAAGACACACGTGAAACCTTTTCGTAATGTTTTTAAGAAGACAAACATTACGAGAAAAGAGATCCTTGTTTATTATCGTAAACATATAAACAAATAATGAAAACAATATAATTCGGGTTGATTTTGTAACTATCGTATTCGAAGTTTGAACCATCAATTATAATTACGGTGCTAAATTAATATTGGAAATTTAAACACTCGGTCATATAGTACAAATCCGGTTGACACTCCATGACAAGTGGTTTTCTAAATCACATTTTTCTTAAATTATCTAGAAATGTATCTATGAAAATAAGGATTATATTACAGACACGGTTAAGCAAATACAGCCGTCATAACTAATATCATCGAATAAATGCTTGCATTAATGAATATAGTATTGTCTATTATCATATATGCAACCATACATTCAGTTGAAAACAGGTCTAGACGATGTAAAGATAGTGTGTCTGAAGTAATTTTCTGTTTTCCTTCCTTATTGAATATTTTTATATTTGTGTGTGTTTGTTTTTCAGACTAAGTCAAGATTCAAGTCGTCCTACTTAGAGAAACTATAGATGAACAGCGTATGTCCAACTACACATAAAATCAAAAGTAAGTATATATTTAACAGCTAAATTTAAAGTACGATAATTTTGTTTTTTGAGGCGATTAATATGTTAAAAAGGCTAAAAAATACTTTGTTTCATGTACGAAATATGCAAACGGTACTTGCAAGGAAAACATGGATTTTTGTACTTCAATAAAATGTAATGTGATGCCAAATAAAGGCTTTCTGCTGATATAATCATACATAGATACATATACAGTATACGTTAACTTTTATATATTGATTTAAATAGATATACACATGTATGCTCCATGTAAAACTTTTAAAAAAGTGTATGCCTATACGAAACTTAATGCAAAATGTTGATGTATTATAGGCAGGTGAACTGTAAATGTAGATATAAATGTAAGAAAGGTGTATGGAAATTGAAGGTGTACGTGTTTGTTCATTCTAAGTGAGATTTTGTGTTCGAATGTTTGTGTATGCTCGAAAAAGGTTTGGCATAATTTAGGTTAATATGTTAAATGGAGGCGTATATTTGATGAAGGTGTTATGTCCATGCAGCTATCTGTCGGATATAACTTCGTTTTTAGTATGACTGGTTGCAATTATGCGTAACAATATATGCAAAATTAAGTATGAAAATTAAATGTGATGTCATATGAATAATGGATTGTTGTTATGAAACGAACTTGTGCATGTTTGTATATGCCCATTTTTGTAACAGAAACATTGAAGTAAGGTGGTTGTTTTTCTGCAACCGTTTCTGAAATAAATGTATTTTAAACAAAATTTATTGGTCAATGGGGACAATATAAACGAAATCGGAATGTACTTGTTTTATGTTATCTGCTGCATCACCTTAACTACGACGACTCGGCACCAAAGACATTTAATTTCGTCCGTTTGATATTTTTTCCATGCATTGTGTGTAAGATTATTTTCCCTGGCTTATGTGTAGGTATGAAAATGATATATATTGTCTGAAAATCTAAGTTAATATAAAAATTGTAATATGATTTAGAATCATAACGTGTAAGACTGACTGAAATATACGTTACAGAAAGCTGTTATATACTCCATAGTGTCTACATAAGTGACGAGACTTTCGGGTGACTAAACATAATTAGGTCAGAAAAAATAAATTTAAAGCAAATAATAGTTATGCTCAGATAAACAAAATTAAAGTTTATGTTCAAATAAGGAGAAATATAGAAAATATCTGAAAAGGTTATTTGTAAGTTCCATGTATTTTTAACAGAAACTTACTCAAAAAGAACTAAAAAAAAAAACACACACAAAATTGTCATATATTTGCAACGTTTACGGAGGAAGTTGAAAACAAAGATCCAACATTTGGCGCTTTTGAAAATGTTTTAAAGATAATTATTTTACGTGTTGATTTTTATTTGCAATGGTAAATGTGGTTAAATGGTAACATAATTGAGAAAATGAATATATCAATGTAAAGCTAATAACCAAAGCACTATCGAGCAAATGATGTAAAAATATTAAATCAGGAGCTTGTATTTTATACTGTTTCGTGTCGAACATCTGCAACTTGATTTAAACGTTTAAAGTGATATAAGTCAATTTTTATTTACAACAGTACAGATGTAACACATGTTTTATAATTATTTCAAATGGTTCAAATGCATTAAAAAAAATATTACAAATTCATTGGTAGATATTACGAAGTACATGCACTGTAGATCACATAATACTTATTTCTGTTTTGAAATATTTGTTATCAATTTTTTTTTCATAATGCGGTTATTGAGCAGCACATGTAATCCTGTGTATAATGAAGATACAATGTGGAAAAGAAACCATCAGATTATACTTTAAATACGCGTGCACAACGCAACGACATGTAAATGATTTGATCCTACAGTTACCTACCTTCTTAATACATAAAAATTATGTTACAACAGAGTGTCTTGTAAAAATGAGAGTCTTTATGGCTCAGAAAACAAAATTAAGATAAATATTAATCTAAAAACTAGTTTTAGCATTTTCACATTTGTCCAAATTTAAAAGCTCAGACTTAAAACTCAAATCAAACATTAACAGTATCAGAGTTGTTTATCAAACTGCAATGGTCATACATTATCAAATATGATCAAATATGAGATAACTTAAAAATAACAAAATCAAATATTGTGTTTCAATGCTGGAAGCGATATATTGTGGCTGTGTAATACCTGTTTACATTTTACGATTGAGAATTCTCATATCAAGCAATAAAACAAGATAGATAACGATAAAGACAATACATTTTCAAAATAGGAGGTAAAGACAAGTCTAAGTAGATTTTAATTCAATTCTGAACCTAATTTATCATAGTTTCCTGCTAATATTCCGAACCTTTATAGCATTTTTAAGTCGTAGTTTATCAAAAGATCTCCACTAGAATGTTGTTTCAGCGGTTTTATACAAATACGTAATACCTGAACTATTAAACACTAGTTGATATAGTTTTGAAGATTTATTTTATTGAATATCAATACTTTTTGGTCTGTTTAAGCTGATATAAAAAGATTTTTTTTATAATTTCGGGGTAATAAAATTGTCAATCATAAGCAATTACGTATTTTGTTAAGTAAGCACTCTGATAAAAAGGAGATAGACCTTCCAAAACGTCAGACACTGATTACTTTGTTTAAGAGATATTTGTATATTTTGTCAAAGAAGCATTTTCCAGTAAGCACATGCTAACAAGTCTGGTCCTATATACAAAATAATACTTGAATATAGCACATAAGTGTAAGGAAACGATAATAAGTGTTCATCATAATATAATTATCGATATATTTGAGAAATAAAGAGTTATTTGTGTGCTCTCAGAAAAACCAATGGATGCCAAACAGTGTATAAGTTGAACACTTGTAGCTCGAGACGACGTCTGCGATTGTCCTGAAAAATTTGCACAGAATAATAATAATTCAGTCCAATATCTTTCCTAATTCCATATTTTAACAACATATCGATATGGTTAAATATAGAGAGAAATAAGAATCCCTAAAGAAAGCCAAACACGGCAAAATTGAAAATGTTGATGGCTCGGTTTGATTGAGCCTGTTCATGGACGGTACTGTCAAGGACAAACAGTTATATAGGTTGTAAGAATCCATATAGTTTTTAACAAAATATCGATAAGGTTAGACTGAAAACAATAATATAGGTAGTAAGAATCTAGTTTCTTTGCAAATACATTGTATAAAGTAAAGTGCTCTGTAGATGGCTTAATTTACCAATAGACAAAATTTGAAAGCAAAACAATTTTTATAGCAGACAATTTATGGCATACTCTGTAATCGGGTTTAATAATGAGAAATTAAAAAAGTAGAAGTTTAATAAGTCAATGTTTACTTATTCTTTCATATGTATACAGTATAACGAATTTCGGAACTTTTAAAATCCGGAAACTTTTGGAATCTGAACATTTTTCAGGGTCCCGAAATTTCTTCTCCTGTTTTTTCTATGTAATAAATACCTCTGAATTACGGAACTTCTAAATTCTAAATACCGAACGATTTTCTGGTAAAATTTGGGTTATATTTATTCAAATTTACTTCCAAAATCCGGAAATTGAAAAAGATGTGAAGGAATATTATAACTGAGATTGTAAAACCTTTAAAATTTATGTCAGTATCTTCCAATTAGCAGAAACTTTTAATATTGACACATAATAGAATAAAAGTATGTCAAGCTTGGCAAACACTTGATTAGAGTGTGAACATTAAGAAATTGAAAAGTATTACTTCATATAAATACAATTTGACAAATGTAGCCTGTTTCGATTTTTTGTGATATATGATCTGCTTGGTTGCAATAAAGAAACCTTATTCAGGTAATCAATTCTTTGGTTTTTTTCCCAACAGTGATGCTAAAATGATCGTAAGATTGGGTTTATGTACGATTGTCACTTTCGGACTTAAAAACCCATATATTTCGTAATCCATATTCCTATGTTTCTGTGCATAAAGTTAACATATGTTTACGATCGGATAGCTTCGTAGGTATAGGTAGTCCCAGGGTTTCGGGCTTGATTACCAGTCTGGCCGCGTACCTTGTGTACTGTGAAAGTCAGTGTTCTTTATAAACTTATTTAGTCCTTAATGTTACTATTGACATAAGATAAAGACAAGTTAATGAAACACTACTGTTAATTGCTACTAGTTATCAGTATGAATGAAATTAATTAATGACTAATTAATGTTGTTTAAATGTTAAAAGGTAATTTTATTTTTGTACAAACAACAGTACCCTTAGAATTCCAACAAATGAGCTGTAGTTAATAAAGCACTTGCACTATATAAAGTTTATGCGGGTACAAAGTGAGTTCATTGGATGGCTTTATTCATTTCCTTGGAGAAATTTAATAATCATGCCTGTAAATGCAGGTTATTACAGATTTCAAAATTATTATTTGCAAACATAAATTGAGTAAACGTTAAGAAAATGCTCAACAAGTCCCTTTGTTTATTACTTAGTAAGATTAGTCCGAGTCATGTGTAAATGTCTCACAAAATCGGCGGATCCTTTCTTGCATAAATTATTCTGCCTAGGGTTTGTTTTTTTTGGTTGTAACAATATATCAATGTATCACATGTTACAACAAATCAGAATCAGCTGTTTTATGCTTTTGTACTTTTGTTTCATTAAAGACTTAATTGACTTGATTAAAAATATTCGAACCGAAAATAAACATTTTTTATTTTATGCTTTTCAGTGGATTACTGATTTATCCGTGAAAATTATATTTGATAATTGCACAGTGAAAATTATCAAAATATAATTTCATTTTTTTCAATGACGAAACTACTTTTTTAAGATTTTCCCCATGTGGTACCTCAATTTTATTTTTACTGACAATTCTGACAATGTCAGGCTGTTAAAAGAAATAGCAAAGCTGAAATAAATAAATAACTTAAATGTCAAAAGTAATAAAGAGAGAAAACTTACTTCTATTCATTCAAATTCCAATCACCAAATTTCGTCTCTAAATTTTTTTGTTTCGTTTTTGCAGTCTGAAAAAAACATTTCTTCCCCATGCAAAACTGCTCTTGATGACTAAGGGCATATTAAAGTATCCTACGAGCAATAACTGCCGTATGCTTTATGAAAAATTGAAAAGCATTGACAGCCATCACTCGTAGAATAAGTAAAACAACCCAGCGTTCCTTACTACCTTAGCAAGCTTCCAAGTTTTCCATTTTCCTAGCTCCCTTTCTGAATGTTTTCACTTCTGTCAACACTTATTTTTTGTCTGTTACAATCCTGAAATAAGTTTTCTTTCTTTTAAAAAGGTGTATGACTAACAAATCCAAATTATATCCCTCTGAATCTTACACAATTTTTTTCCTCCCATGAAATACCAACTTTAAAAAATGGCTGCCGCTTACATTTTACAAAGCCAGGTCTAATATAAATTCGCAGTAAGTAACAGAAATATGGATGGATGGTTGAACTTTTTTCTCCTACAAGAATTGTTTGTTTTTATTATTATAACAAGCGATCATTCATATTTTTTTAATAAAATGAATAAATATCACCGTCATTTAACCTTGATTGGCGGACTTATTTTCAGCTCAATACTTCTTGTTTTTAATGAGAAATTCCGTCTAAATGGGGCTCTCAATGGGGGAAACAGATTTTAATATTAACGTTAAAATTATGGAAATATCGTTTTAACCGGTTTTTAAGCATAAAATAAAAAGAAAATTTGTCTGTTTGTTGTGTAAGATGTAATTTTATTTCATCTCATGAACTGTAGCCACTCGTGAGAATACTGTTTTTAAAGCCCACTCGATGAAATAAAATTTCATCTTACACACAAACAAACAAATATCCTCTATGTAATGTTTAGATGTTTCATGTAGAAGTTTACTAAGTTCATTTTTATCATGATGCATAAAATAAGCTAGTATAGTCAAATAATATGTTGTACGTGATAACTTTGCAATATACATACAGAAACAAATCATCACACTCAACAGTAAGCTATTTTTTATATTCATTTTATCTCCAACACCGTATTTGTTTATCAAAACAAATGTTAGTATTATGTTTCTTGTGTTCAATTTAATATTTTTGAACGGCGTTGTATTGTTTTATTTTTCTTCTCTTATGTTTAAATTTGATTGTGTTTTCCGCTGAAATAACAAGTAGAAGTAATATTTTACCTATGGAGGCAGACATTAGGTGCCCCACGTACATTATTTCAGGCCAGAACGGGCTTATGAGTAGAACCACCGACGTTTTGCAAGTAAAACTATAGTTCACTTATTAAATTATAAAAGCAAAATCGAATGTTTGTTCCAAGTTTAGTTTTGTTTTTAATTTGATGCTGCTACATTGTAACTATGTACATCGATAACAGCGTTTGTTTTGTAAAGGCCGTCATATTTCATATTGTCTCATGTTATGTAACAGCTTTTGAAATCTCAATTTCATTTTGTGTTACCGTTAAAAAGAAGTAGCTAACCACAATATCTCCTTTTTATCTTATATTCTCACGGTATGGAAAATTAATCAAAGGAATATGTGTGCGTTCAGTTCAATTGTACTGTTTATGAAAGAAGTGATATCAAATCACAACCAAGAATGAATTAAATTGTTATGTTCATTTTGAAGAAGGGAAATTACTGAATGTGTAACGTAATAAATCAATTTAATATTTAGTTTGTTCTACAGGAAAGCCGGTTAGGTGGATTGACCACAGAGATATGACAAAAACATGTAAAATTAGTATAATAACAAGACAAATTATCACGTGGCTTGAATATGACATGCTCATTTAGCACTTTGCATGTGGATTAATGTAAAGGTAAATCAACAAACATTTTTTTGATACATTTACAAAAAACAACTCTTTTACAAGCAATATATGTGTTGAGGCACTACACGATTTGCTGCACGGTATATATATTTTTTTTCAATAAATCTGTTTTGCAATTACTCTTATCTTTATCCTTTTACGGGTCTTTTCCATTGACCTTCAGTCGCCTCTCTCTTATGCTCTCTTATGCTCGTCTTTATGGCTACTTTCCGAGCTCAAACCTCCCCCCGTTTTATACATATGACAAGTGTAATGAATATTATATTGTACATTAAATGAAAATTGAAATGTCAGGACTTTACATTGACTGAGATTACAGCATAGATATATTTTTCAATGCTGAAAATCGTTTCCGCATATCCCTAACATGATCAAAGTTAATTTACCCTGTCTGTGCTATTGTCTATTTTTAAATAAATTAAAACCTTTTTCCAGCTTAAAGGTATCACAATAGCCTTTGCAAACAGCTTGACACAAGACCAGACGCCGAGTACAATGAATACAATTTAAAACTTCAGGAAAACATAATTACTATATATTTTACCAGACGACAATTTAATTAACAAGAATGCACATATTAAGACAGTCACATCACATGAACAAAGTGGAAAGAAGTATTTCACATGGGTATCATCAAATAAACATTATTCAAGTTCATGTAATTATTATATTTATTCAAATACATATACAGTCCTAACTCCATGTTGGTAACTTCGTAAGATCTGAAAAATCTTACCCGCGAAACTGACAAATTGTCAAGCTAATTAAAAAGAAAAATCTGCAAATATGGCAAAAACAAATATTACGTTTTTCCCCTTTTTTCAATTTACGGGGGAAATAATAGACATAGACGATAAATTGGGCTTATTAAAATAGCTGTGTTTGTAAGAATTAAATATATTGCAATTATTAAGTGACATAATACCATAGATTCGATACAGAAAAAAAATACAAATACGTTTTTGGACTTTAAATCATGTCTTTTTAGCATGCCTTCTCAGTACTTTAGTTCAACAAGATTAATTGAATTCTAATTGATAGAGTACTGTAATTTATCTTAATTTGAAGATGTATTTCTTTAGTGAAATTAAAATTGAGATTTATGTTTCCCATTGGGTTCTCTTTAATATTCAGTACCATTCTTCAGCTAACGTTTTTTGTAATTGACAAATGAATATTTATCTAAAAATACAGTTAGTTTAGATTTTATTAAACAAATTGATATGATTTTTATAACACAAAAATGTTAACATGATTTATAAATATAATAAATCAAGTTTGATAATATGTATAAATATAGTATATACATGTATAAATAAAATATACAATACAATACAAAGCTATACAAAACAGAACAATATAAGATAATAGAATATAATAGTATCAAAATTTTGTAATTGTTCATACAATGTCTGTTGTGTGTCATAAAATGTATTTTTACATATAATATATAATAAGCATTGTGTCTTGTAAATCAGAAACATTCTAAGGATGTAATTATCAAAGGATTATATTACAGACAGTTTTATGCAAATACAGCCGATTTGTCTAATAAAGATTGATTGTTTGCATTTAGATATATACACCATTGTCTAGGGCATTGAATTATATGCGAGTTGTTACGCAGACCAATAAACTTGGCTACTTATACACTATACACTTAAACTTGATTTTACAAATATTTAGAAATATTTTAATATAAATTTCTGCGTTTGCATTTTTCCCCAACTGCGTATGAATATTTATCTATCAATTATATAAAGGTAGAAACAGTGCACCGTGAGCCTCTACATGGCACATACAATTTGACGTGGACATTAATTTAAACATAAAAAACGTCGTGCTGTCAATGTATAAAACAAGGACATAAAGAAATAGAGCAGTATAAATTTAATCTGCAGTTGTGAATATTTGTATCATATTAATAAGTTAAAAGATATCTACATAGAAATATAAAAATAGTATAATCGTATTAACATTATGTTGTACCAAACTACTTGTACTGAAATTTTCAAGAAGATGAATGGCAGTGTTTTTTATTATAACATTTAATTATCTATGTGTGTGTAAAATGGAGTTATTTCTTCTTGATGTTCCATTTTCACATTATGTTTTTAATTTCTGAAACTTGAACCTATTAAGAAATGTGTATTCGTTTGATCGACTCCTGATGTTTATTAATTTACAAAGCAATCAAGCGATACAGGTGTGTAAGTGTTAACACAACTCTGACAAAACATGTCTTTAGTTGAAAGTTAATTGATACTGTTACACATGCTTTTAAGCCATTTAGCAGAGCTAATGATGTAAAAACAGAAGACTTTTGTTTTGTGTCTGTGCCAACCATCTAAAGCTGGTTCGAGACAGTGAAAAAGGTAAGGATTTTGGCAAAGGTGTGTTAAGACAATACCAATTTGGAAGGAGAAATGCGTGATGTTGCGAAACCTTTTGATTTATCTTCATTCTTTGAGAAAGTTCCTGGTAATCACATTTTACATGAAATATCTTCATTAACAATATTTTTTGACTGAGATTCTTCTACAACTGACTGATAAAAATATGTCGCTATAGATAATTTTTATATCTTTTAATATTTTAAACTATTGTTTTTCTGCTCGCCCTTTCTCGCAGATCTTGTTTTTTATTATATGATACATGTATATGTTTATTATCCCGTTAAGCGAAAAATTACAATTTGAAAAAAATATTAGAAAGAGGAACAAATATTTGAGAAAAATGGCAAATGAATTTATATCATGGAGGCATACTATAAAGTGGTTAAAATATTTAAATTGTCGCAATTGCAATTCTTCGGATATTTATAATAATTATCTTGAAATCGTAAAACCATCATAATGCCATAAAATGAAAAGGAAACGTTAGACAGTTTGTCAGAGCTTATGTTTTAGTTAAATGCAAATGAAATATTTTGATACTCACTTAAATTTAATATTTTCCGAAACAGAAGTTAAGTTGAATTCCAAATGATCTGCCTAATATTGGGTAACGGTAACATTATGCATGGGAATATATTAATTAGTTTCCTTCTTTTTAAATCTGTTTCTCTTGAGATTGAGTTAACATTGACAGTTTGTTTTCCAAAACTTAGAACTTTAAGGAGAATATTTGAGAATACAACGCTTTAACAATGCATGTTATACATAAACAAAGCGTTATGGAGCTAACATAAGTTTAAAAATCATAACATACTAAGGAAAATCATCCGGTACACATCTGTTCCGCATCTTCTGTTTCGTGATTTTCTAAATCAGAACTATCTTGAGATGCATATATCAAAGGGACTGAGTATGCAAATACAGCCGTCACAACTAATATTGTCAGTTCATTATTTGCATCAATGTTTAAAATTTGTCTAGAACATTGAATCATATCGAATATGTACGACACCATAAATTAAGCTGAATACTGGATACGACGGTGTTTAAAATATATATAAAACATTGTATGTCTTGGGTAATTTCTGTCTTTTGAATAATTCCTTATGTGTGTGATTTTTTTAGTTTATTGCCTGATTGGATTTCACACCCTTATACAAAACTCAATTAAGCCAAAATAAGTTAATATTGCACCATGAAGTAGAAGGTATAATTTATTAAACGTAATAAACTGTTCATATGAAAATGAACATGTCGCAGAATATATTTTCTCTGTAAATGATGGAACATTCAAATTGCAGCTGTAAGGGTTAACTGAGCGTTATACTTCATAAGTACTCCATAATGTAGATGCATTAATAATAGAGATGTAATCATGAGGTAGCTTATGCAAAAGTTAGATAAATTTTAGTGTATTCTTAGTTAAGTGTATTTTTTCAAGTAGCTGTAAGTTAAATGTAGGTAATGTTTATTGTATTTTTGATATCATGAATGTGTACTGTTTGATTGCATTGCTGGGATATATCGAAAGAATATCTTTGTGGAATAACGCGTTATTATGAATTTAAAGGATAATATAAACAATCTAAGAGGTGTAATTTTCTAGCAAAATGACTTTGTTTGTTGATATTTTCATGACAAGCCTAACATTCTAACGTCTGTGTTTTGCAGCCGGTATTAAAAGAAACATAAAGAAACATTCTTTATAGTAAAATACGTTCAACTGAAACTCATCGACCATAATAATTAGTGTTTGTTTTTTACTTTTTTAAATAAATTGCTTTATCGCAGTTCGCACGACTACAAGACACCAAAAGCATTTGAATGAAGTCGATTTTGTATACAAGTTGCATGTTACATTAGTTGTGCTCGCTTATTTATCTCTATGTTGATGTTAACATGATATATAGTGTCTGTCTGCAGAGTAAGGTTAATGACATTTGAAATTAGATTTAAAAATCATAATGTACAAAATTGACTGAAATAACGTTTCAAAAAGTTGTGATATATTCCATCATGTCTGCATATGTGATGAAACTATCTAGCAACCGAATACAATGTCAGTCATATTAAGTAACCATGTAAAAATAAATAAATGTCTGAAATAGTTTAAATATTGCTATGAAACATTTATTTCTCTGTCATTTAAACATAATACTTTTTTATTGGATTTTGAAATAAAAACATAAAAAAGACTTTAATTTCTGCTGTTCCGAAGCTTAACATATTGTAATATAAAAAGTTGAATACGATTTTACTTTCATGTTGTTGAGAACTCATGTTCTTGTGTTGTTGCTTTGTTTTGTTTTTTGAAATTTTTAAGATTTAAAAGTAATTATAAATATTTTGCATTATGCATATATAATTACTTTCCTATGTGAAAGAAAGTATGTTGTGTATGTCAACTATGTTTAGCTGCATACATAAACATTAACCAGAACTAATGATTTTAGTGCACAGCAACAGGAACCATTCAGTTTCTTATTGTATATGTGCCAAACATCTGGGAAATTACTTTGAACGTTTTAAGTATTATCAATCAAGTTTGCTCCGTAGGTTTCAACAAAATACAATTAAACAGATGCAATTCTTGTTTATTAGCACTTCAGGAAGTTTACAAGTGTTATTATTTCATAATTTTATTGGTTAATATCACGAATTACATAAACTGTAGAAACTTACTTAAGTATTTTAGAATGTCAAGCTATCATCTATGAAGATTTATCAATTATCACTTGAATAGGATAAACAATGTTGTTTTTTTTACTTTTTTTCATAAAAGCTTACAAATTTGCTTGAGCTTAATCCATAAAAGCACGATCTATCATGATGATAAAGAAAACGTCAGAAGAACTTGTCAAACTAAAACAATAATAACAACTTTTTTATATCTAACATCTATTTTTTGTATTTTGTAATAGCACAAATAGGCAATATTATAACATATTATATGACATAAAATAATTAATAATTATTATAAAAAGTAGCGTTATGTGTCAACTTTAATAGAATTCCAGTTTATTTCCATCTAAACATTCGTTTGTTCCTCACACTATGAATTTATCTTTTGATTTAGGAAATAATATAAATCTTTGATTTATCGTAACATTTAGCAAAGTGAAAAAAAATATTTTTATATGTAATCAAACCTCAGAGAAAAAATAAAAGGGATATATTGTATTTGTACAATACCTGTTGATTTTCGATCGTTTAGAATAACTTAAAAATTAAGCATTTAAAAAGATATGCAAAGAAACAACCAAAAATTTATCAATAGATTATACATAGACAGAAGTAAAATGAATGGAGTACATGAAACCAAGTCTTCATTTTTATATTGGTTTACTGGTTTAGTTGCTTGTGAGAGACCCCCCTCCTTGTACCAATTTTTTCTACATTTTGGATACAATTCATTTCATATTATATCATTATGTTAAATAAGGATTTTCCTGATAATTAATCTTTAGTTGTTGCTCAAAATTTTCTTACATTTTAACCCCGTTTGAAAACAAATAATACATGAATTAAGAATTTAAATGATAGAGAAAAGAATATTATCCTGAATAATTGCCGATGAAATATATAACAAAAATGCAAGCTCTTTTGACAGAATCTTTTCCTATGAATAGAAACTGACAGTAGTCACAGTGCATTGAGATTCGTAATTTGTTTTCAATCAGTATTCATCATGAGATGCAGTTATCAGGGCTATTTTATTTCAGACACTGTTATGCAAATATTGTCGGCTCATTCAATACAGAATACTTGTATAAATGTTTGTTTATTAGATTGTCTAGAGCATTGCATCATGTCCAAGTTGTGACGTATAACATTAACGTAGCCGAACACAGACATCAATTTTGTATAGAGAGTATATTAAAGATATGTTGTACTTACACTGTCTATCTCTCTTTTTACTTGATAAATAATTTTTTCATGACTATATGTCTCGAGGCACTCGTCTTCTTTATGTCTTGTAGTGGTATAGTTGGAATTTAACAATACAATTATTCGAAAGTTGTTTATTTTGCATTTTCCGCTATTCTGGCATATTTTGATATAATCCTAACAAATTGTGTAAGATTTTGATTTCCTTTAAAAACAAAAACACATAGTAAAGGCTGAACAAAGCATGTAAAAACTGATAGTTGGCGTCCGCGCCGAAGCGCGACGCCCTTATGGAATGAAATCAGATTTTGTGAAAGGGCGACAACAACTTCTCGGGCCTTTTCGTCAGTCATAAAAGCCGAATATTCCGATTGGTATGAGGCTGTTTGATTATCAAAAATAAAATGTCACGAACAATGAATAGCGAACTGGAGAATTTCGCAGTGCAAACATATTCAAATGAAATTATCTTATCCGTCAATGTATCACGCTCTTCGGTTTTTTTTAATTAATCATGTTTTAGTACACACAGTGGGTTATTGTGTATTGTTGTACCTATAAATAGAATGATGACCTTAACATTGTGAAAGTCCGAAAATCTTTTTATAGAAGTAGTTTTAGTTTAACGAAACGGTCATTCATGTCGCGCTATGGTAATAAATAACGAACTGGAAAATTTTGCAGGAAATGAAATATGAAAAATGAAACATATTCAAACAACTAATTGCACTTTTTGGATATTATCGTTAATATTGATAACATTTCAAGTTCCTGTGTAAAAAAATATAATATTCTATATTCTCTAGCATGCCTACCAAAGTTCATGATGAACAATGTCTCTCGTCTGCCCATTTATAAATATTATACAATTCTGGTAAAAACCAATTAACCATTGAAACGTTAATAAGAATATCTTGTCATCAGATGTCTACTAGTTCAACTTCACTTGCTGCATTTCTTGCATGGACGCCCTTTGATGCTTTGCATCAATTCTTATGAAAATATGTAAGTAAGTACGAATATTCGTGTTTATAAGGATAGACTAAAACTGTCCATTATAAAATTAGTGAAGTCTTATGATCATACAAACTTTCAACTTTCGATGCTAACTTGCAGAATTTTTTTTCCAAGTTCATAAGGACCTTTAAATTATATGCAATCTAAATTCTACATTTATATTCAATTATTTATTTTACACTTTTTTGTTTTAAATGAATTGTTCGATTAATGCTTTTTTTGAATGATGAATACGGCTAGAAAATGTTTCAATATATTTTCAAAAGATGTCAGCAATTTCATGTTGCTTGTAATGAATTATTATTACATCAATGCTTTAATATTCGTATAAGCAATATATTAACAAAACAGCAACGGTAATGATATGTTTAAAAATAATGTGCTATAACACTTTCAAAATCAAGTTTCACGTTGAAATTTACAAAGAAATCAAAGTATTACATTAATTGTAGTAAATAACATGATATTGATGACGTCAGTGGTTCGACAAAATATGTTTAGTGACCAACTGAGAGGGCACTATTATTTGTCGGACCACTAAAATCTAGCGGCGTTTAACCACGAGGAATTTTACAAGCTAACTGCTTTACGTCTTCACAACAGTTAATTTTTAAAAACAAAAAGATTTCCATTCTTGCTGAACTTTTACTAATAGGAGCTATGACAGTACAATAAAATATAGGGCCTCATAGAATTAGAGGGACCTCCTAGTTAGCCTTAACATTGAAAATACCTCCTCGACCTTTGTTGGCTTTTGTCAGTAAAATGTTTGCAAACTGTTTAATCGGTCAACATAATTTTATGAGGTCCCCAATGCTGTATACTTTTACTTAAAATTGCTTATCTTGACAGTTTAGCGATTATAAAAATCAAAGAAAAAAAAACGATAAAATAAAGTAAATGATTACTTATTTTAACGGTAAGATATAAAACATTCGTATATTATCATTCACAACTTTAAAATTCGAAACATTCGTTTTTGTCCTTGAATATCGGTTGATATTTGTTTTTGCATAAAACAATTCTGTCTAGGGTTTGTTTTCCATCTTTGAAACATAATATCAATATGACATGTCTAGTTTTTTCATATTGCTTTAACCAATATAACTTCTAATAGAAATACAGGGGAATATATCAAATAAGTTTCTTAGAAAAAGAATCATATAAAGAAAACCTTCCTGTCAATGTTTTTATTTACCATTTATCAGAATCTTCAGCAAAACCTATTTCAGAGCAGACATTTTTATGGCATATTCTTAAGTAAGGTCGGAATTAGGGAAGTGCAAATCGTAGACATTTATCACTCGGTAAATATTACACTAACCTATAAAAAGAACAACAAGAAATAAGGTTATTTAGGAATGCAAAACACCAAAAGTTTCATATATGAATCTTTTTTCAACAGATGTTTAAATTTTTTAAACCAATGTCAGTCGTGATCCGACCAACCAATTTAAAAGAATTTGTTTCATTTGGCGATTACATTTCTTCCGTCCACAATATAGTAAAAATAATATTGCATAATGTTTTAACTAACTTTTTATCTTTGTTTCTTTGTTATAACTATACTAATAATGGAACTCTTACAACGCATATTACTGATACAGACTATTTAACGAAACAACATATTAAACAATTAGCATTTTGTAGTATTTTGACATAATAGTAAATTTGTTACAATGAATCTTGACAATTTTCAGATTCATGAATTATTGTAAAAGAATAATCATTTCAAGAGCACAGATCTGATAAAGTATAATCAAGTCATGGAAATTGATCCTGTTCAGTGTATTACAAAATCTTTGAAGATAATGATGTAAAACAGGAACGATTAGTTTTCTTGCGTCTGTGCCAATTATGTGTCTGGTTTGTAACTGTGAAATCTGTACTTATAAAATATGAATTTAAAGACAGACAGTTGTAAAGACGCAGTACTAATTACATAATTTACATTCAAAGAAGAAAAGTTTGTTTTCCTTTTGTTCTATTTCAAACGATATGTTAATAACTGAATTTAAATTATATAAAAGAAAGGCAAAATGTTCCTTTGTTTGTTGTTGTTGTTTGAATCACTTGAGGTTTAACCAAACATGAACATCCCATTTGGGCGTAGACGATTTTCGATTAAGCGGTAATGAGACAAACAGGGTGGAATACCCATATTAAAACACCAATTAATGCTTAGTAAATTATATTAACGAGTAACAAAGAGATATAAGCTTTTGTCGCACTTACACCAGCCGGAAAGTTTGACGTAACATTATTGATTTTTGAGGCATAAACGATTTAAAATTATATTGTTTTTGTCGTAATATTGTTTTAAAACATTAAAAAAAAGAACATACACATACAAAACCATAAGCACACACAAAAAACATATCATTGAATTCATCTCAAGTTTTCTACCTAAAACAACAATGGAAGAAGTCAATACGGATTCCTTTCTTGTTTTACATTTCAACAAAATTACTTCTGACAGATATCAGCGAAAAACTAAACTGTGTCACGATGCATCATTTACCAGTGCATGCAAACTTCAGAATTTGGCGGTCCATGAAATCGGAAAGCATTTCAATGTCTTCTGTAAAATTTAATTAACAGAAAAGCACTGTAGGAAATGTCTACATGTTTACTCAATAAACTAGTTATTGTACAATAAAACTGAGTAAATATCTTTCAATGTTATTGAAATTACTTGAAGTACACCTAATAAAGGGTCTCAGAACTATTTAAATCCCAATTTTGAACACAACCTAAATGTAAAGGTCGAACGGGAGAGTATGTTTGGTATTGTGATTATGTAATCTGATGAAATTACTCGATAAATTAGTCATGCGGTATATACCTCGACACACTTAATAAATAAACGAAGGAGAAGAATTAATGTAAGACCATGTCATCCGTTCTAATATTTTTCTTTGGGTTCCTTTGATTTGACTGTTAAAAAATCTGAAAAAAGTGTGATCCCTCGCCAACACTAATAAAAAAACATGAAAATAAAGAGCTGGTTTGTTGGTGTATGCACATGTAGGATAATGAACAAGTGCAACATTCATCCAGCCCCCTATCTAACAAGATGAAAAAGAGAAAGTAAACACTTCTTAAGTACGTCCAGAACATGAAAATGTTGCATCGTCGGTTTGATTTAGCCTGTTCATTAACAGTTTTCGTCATAATCATTTTTTTTTTTGGAAACAACTTTCTTACTGTGAAGAAAAACGAACCACCTCGTGATTACAATTTTGTTCAAGTAAAACATTCGGAGCTTCAAGTAACAAATATAAAATGGAAATGATTATCACAAATATAAAGTATATACGATAAGTCTTAATAAATAATCTCATTTGCTGCTTTGATAAATATTACAGATTTAGCTTTTTGTCAATGGAATTTGAAAATAAAAATGGATTATGATATGTTATCTACATCTTCTGTATAATGCAATCAGTTCCAAAGGGATGATTTGCATAACATTGGATCTCAGTGGCAGTTTGATTTAAACCTGTCTGGGTTAGTTATAAATGATTCTAGAAAAACGCCAAGACTTATTAGCAGCAGATACACGCTTATCTATGTAATATTCTGTATTATATAACTCAAGCTCTTCATTGCTTCCATTAACATATCATACGAAGAAAATGATAACAAAAATTGTTTAGTAAACATCAAAATGTTACTCAGGCAAAAATGTTTACTATCGTCTCCTTTGCTTCAAATACATCTTTAAGAAATCCAAATAAATTTAAATGAGGTTTTCGGAACGTCGCTCAAGAAAGAATAATATATTCTTAATATAAGTATATATCAAACCAAATATGTTTAGCTATGTGTGTGCAGTTACTTTAACCTGATTAACATAATTATATATTGTTTTTATATATATATTTATTACCCCTCCAGATTTTTTTCCGCCTTTTTGATTGGATATTGATCACCCGAAAGAAATTGATATAACCGAGCTAGACGGGTAATATACACACTAAATTTCCCCGTTTGGTACCCAACGTTGTAAACAATATGCGCTGAGGTGATGCGCGTACGGTTCGATTTTACGCGGTGTAAATTCCGATTTAAAAGCATTTTTTAACTGTCAAATGATAAATATTTACCAAAGTTGAGTAATGATACATATAACCATCAGTATCGAAAACAAATATGACCTTGTGAAAGCTTGATATTAATTACAAAAAAGTGCGTTCAACAGACTACTCCTTTTCTATTGTTTACTTTCGTAAGGTACGGGAAAAATACGTCATGTATTTATGTGACGTCATGTTGTGACGAAGAGGTATCCTAAAGGGAATCTTATTTCGACGTTTCATTTGAAACAGCAATGATTTTTTAAAAAATCGTCTAAACTCGGCAGGGGAAGGGTGATAAAATTATTATTTTGGTTTTGGAGTGATATATGTGGATATATTACCTGTCAAGATAAAATATCACCCTCGCCTAACGGCTCGGGTGATATAAAATCTTAACAGGTAATATATCCACATATATCACTCCAAAACCAAAATAACATATAATATATATATATATATATATATATATATATATATATATAAAACCCACATTATGATTTTTTCATGTTCTATAACACATTTCTGAAAGTTGAATTGAATATTGATTAAAGCAGAAAAATAATTCTTTGAAATGATTTAAGCAATTTCGGGTGGGTGTTTTTTTCTGTGTTTTTTGTAGTTGTTGTTGTTCTTTTTGTGTTTGTTGTTGTACAAATTGAATAATACATTATTATGTGCTTATCTTTAGTATGGTGAGAGCAAAACAATAACGCTGTATTAAGATATGTTATAAATTTTTAAAAGTAAAATAGAGAAAAACAGAATTGCTTAAGAATGTCTAGAACGACACAATTGACAATGTTGCAGGCTCGGTTCGTGCAATTGAGGCGTATAGGTTACAAGTAAAAAAAGTAAATTTACGTCCCCTATGTTGGAGTTTTCTAAGTAATCGCCGTTTACTTTAAATCCGGCTTAATGATGGCATGTTTCTTTTTCAAAATTAGTTTGAACTTTGTCATCGGACGGTTACTAGGTGGTAGGTTCTGGTTATTTGGATTGTTGAAGTTATCATAACTATTGTTTAGCTTGTCCGTCCAGCGCGTCAAAAAATAAATGCTATAATAAAGAATATCAATAAAATAGATAAATACAGATTACAGAATAAAGTTATGTATGAATAGCTTCATCATAGACGTGATAAATGGACTTAGCTATTGAACGGAAAGATAATCAAACAAAAGAATAAGAATATTTATTTATTATTCGTAAAGATAAAAGTCGAGACATCCGTTAATGTCCTACTACGAGCGTATATCGGTTAATCTTTGCTTGCATAAAACAATTCTGTCTAGGTTTTGTTTCAGTCTTTGAAATATTACATCAATATTGCAATACAGGAAGCAATCTACAACAAGTTTCTTAGAGATAAAATCATATAAAAGAAAAGCTGCCTGTCAAAGTTTTCTGCCTGGAAAGAAATCTACATAAGTCTTTGACTTCTTTTCAATCCTGTATTATATAATACATTATTATGTACATGTATGTTGTATCATAATTGTATAATTATTTTTGTATGTGTTTTAGTGTTTCCTGTTAAATTGAAGTGATAGAAAGATATATGCAATCTTTTTCTTTTTAAAAATATGGTCAATATAGAATATAATGATACATGATTAAAATATTTTCTATGTATGAATATTACAAAGTTCATGTAATTTTCATAATACATTTATGCAATGAAGTTTCTTTTACCTGTTACATAACAACGTAAGCTTACTCCCTGAAGAAGTAGTATGCCTATCTTTCAGTAAAATACCTTTGTTGCAACAAACGTGTTAAAAACCTCATATATTCATACTGAGTTTGCCTAATGTAAATAACAGAATGCACAAACAGTTTTTAGAAGCTGCATTTTCTACTACTTGCTACTTTCTTAAAAAAACACAAACAAAAGCAACACATAAAATTTAGGTTTTTACTGACACTATGCATTTATACTATGTTTACAATATATAATGTGTAGAGTTTAAACTTGTTTACATATCTTCTTAGTGTCTACTCACAAGATGTTTAGTTCCATTTAAAAATGTGACAATTTTGCAATAGTAAGTTTTTTCAAATTTGAAATGTGAGCATAATGTATCTTTAATTATCTTTATTATTATTTGTTATTATTGTGAACGAAAAATAAAATTACCACTGTTTTATAGAAAACATAAGTCTGCTATGTAGACATACGTACTCCACTCCAGCGATGGAAATATTTTAAAACTTGTCAATATGTCAAATAATCGTTGTAAAGATCTTTGCCCTAATGACATTTAATTCATCATATTCAAACTTGTTCGTAAATTAGTTAGATTTCTTATGAATCAGACCTAGAATTTATACTTTATGAAAATACAATGTGGCTTGCAATCTAATTCAAAAGGTTAGCAAAAGCATCTTTTTGGCACATGAATACGTTCTGTCATGTTCAGTAATTTGTTTGAAGGCTGAATTGTTTATATGTCTCGCTATAGCAACAAACTTACATGTGGTGAAGATCTTGTGTTTTACGTATTTTTTAATGTAAAGTACTACTTATCACAATGATAGTAAAAGTAAATAAACATCAAAGTTATGATATCAAACTACTGCGAAAAAGGAAAGACAGAAAATAAAACGAATAAATGTTTTAATTATGAATATAAAGAAAGAAGGTGAATCATTTTCGACGTACTCCACCATGTTCGTTACCTATCGTTCTACGTCTTTTATATTTTTCTCTGAGACCTTGGTTGTAATTTCATAATGGAATGCGTTGTCACGTCGACGCAGTATACAAGGTTACTGTGCAATAAGATAAGGTATTTATCTTGCAATGATCAAACTACACCTAATATATAATAAGCCTGAGAACTGTTTAAATCCTAATCATGCACTAAGCCTGACTTATAGGTCAAACGAAATGAAATGAAAGGAAATCATATTCTATGTTTTTGTCTTAATCATTTTATCTAAATTCTTGGAAAAAGAAAATGTCTTACGCTGAAGAAAAAAACACCATCTAATGATTGAAATCGTGTACGTTCATTACATTTATATGGTAGGGTGACAATCTGGCCCTCAAAAACAAGGGACCCGACCATGAAGACTAACAAAACTTGTTATATACCAAAATGTTCGACATAGTCTGTAGTTCTTGAAACTGCCGGCATAAATTGGCATAAGTCACTGCGTTTTCCAGAATCCAAGATGGCCGCCAAGATGGCCGCCAAAAAATAAAAAATGCCCAATCAGACTTATGTTGGTTATAGGGTGTCCTTTATGGCATTTAACTTTGTTTTTATTGATTATTTTATAAGAACAGACATAAATCTCAACATATTTAAGCTTTTCTGAGATTAATATCATACTTTGCGATTTTTTTGGTGAATAATACCCAAAAATTGCGTGAAAATCAGGGGGTAGGGGTAATATTTTCGTAAATATTTCAAGATGTGGACAATACATGCTGTTTATTTTTACTTATAACACTTCAGTAGTATATAATACTTACTATTTCAAACATTTTGTAACACATTCATTATCAACATTCACAATATTTATGATCTTTATGTGGTTGGGGCATTTTATCTGCATAAAACTGTTATAATGTATAGTATTATATATATATAAATTCGCAAACGGAACAAAAAGTGAATAAATGCAACATTATTTCATTTTTACACTGTTAAGCTTACATAAGCACATATTTAAGCATAACTTGTTGTATGATAAAATCATCATGACTGTTAAGCAAACCTATGCTTAACATGGCTGTTAATGCAGATTTTGGCCTTTTTCCGAATAAATACTGTAGATATAATACAAAACTAGCATGTTGACAAGAATTTTCTGCACAGCTTGCCATTGGCTAAGATCAGGCTAAAGCTATTCTTAAATAAAACAAATATATTTGCAGAAAAACACATTCAATGTCCAAACTTTAGTATATGAAGTGATCAAAACAACTGCACTCAAATGTTCAAGTCTGACAATTCATCATTTGACATTTTAAAAGCTGAGGTGATTATTTCCATCCTGATCAACATATTGAATATAAACAAAACTAGGATAAAAGCTACAGATTGGCAGAACATATAATATAAGTACAAACAATGTTTCTCCTTACTGTTAGACACAACTTAATTATGCAAAGTTCACAGTTACAGGCTGTCAACCAATTCCTATATTCCTATAAAACTCCTATATTTTGGGTCGGAATCCTATATTTTAAAAAGCCTCCTATTTTTCCTATATTCTCCTATATTTTGAATATTTTTCCTATATTTTTAAAAAAAATATATTGCCGAGGAATTCAAAGAGATTTAAATTTTGGTACTGCTTTTGGCCTTTTGTATTTTACAGGTAAGAGAATGTCTTATGCCTGCATCAGCATCACATTACTATGCTTAAGGCTGCTGTGCTCCTCATAGCCATCTGCATGGTCACCATGAAAAGCAGTGCATCAGTATGTCAACTTTATTTCAGATTGACCATTCAGATGATGGTCATGCATTGCTGTAACTTTCTGCCGGGATGCTTGATGCTGTGGTTCAAAGCTAATGCAGGCTGTCCACTGCGTCCCTAAAAAAATCCTAATTTTTTCAGTTTGGCTAATATTCCTAAAAAAAAGTGAAAAAATTCAAAGGGAATTCCTAAAGGTGCCCTATTTTTTCACTGAAATTCTTCATTTTTTTTTTCATTTTGTTATAAACATACTTATAACTTGTAACCCTGTCAAAATAATCACGGACATAACTAAGTCGACCATGTTTTGAACATGGTCAAAAAATTGAATTTGGCCATGATTTGCAAACTCAAAAAATTGATGACAATTGAAATGGTTTCGTTTTAAACTAAAAGTTATTTTGACTATGTCAGTAACATTGTTTCTATTTCATAATCAAAGCCATTTGTTGATCATCATGTTGACAGCAAAAATACTACCATATCATTGGTCCTGAAACTCAAATCATAAACCATAAGAGTCCACTTAATTCTGGAATATTTAGAACACTTTTTTGGCCAACTTCAGAATACCTTGAGTATTTATGTTTGTTCATTTTAATCCGAATTTTTTGCAGTGGTCCATTTATTTTATATCATATTTAAAAAATGATCATTATGAAGCTGTTGTAACACGAATCTTAATTAAAAACATGTATAAATAGTTGTCAAAAATTAATGTACAATTTGTTTACTCACAACTCTTTTATTTAAATCGGCATAATATCAAAACAAGGACATTTTGTAAAAGTACTGAATGGGTTAACGTAGACTTTTGAAAAAATTAATTCTTTCCCTCATACTTATTTATCCTTTTCGATGTCATTGTAGGAGAAATTGCTTATTTTTGCCACAAAGCTTTCAATTTTCATTCAATTTCTTGTTCTTTCATTCATCTTGGTACAATTTTAGGAAAAGGCAGACTCATATAATTAATCACACTCAAAAATAAGTTGGCAGTTCAGTAATATAAAAGCTCATTTCCAATTACAATGTACACACACTTTTGCAATTAATCATGATTATGTGATCTAGATAAACTGGCAATTGAATGGTCTGTGTGATGAACTTTTTTGATGTGCATTTCTTTGTGTTGATTATAGATGCTTCTCATTTATTTCAAATGACTGTACTAAGGCAAATGCCTTTTTACTTCCTGCTTGTAAAAAAAAATTTCATTTGTCCATATTCAAAAGCTGCATTGTGCAAAGAATTTTACTGTATAAGAATTCCTTTTAGACACTTGTGGTTTATAACATTCCCAAAAACATAGGTAAAACATGTTCATTTTGACATATTCAGCCAATTTAAAAAAATATGGTATTTTGAACATGATTTGACTAAGACCATTTCCGCATGGGGAGGCAGTTGACCAGTGAGTCCACACTGGTAGCACCTTTGCTCTAACTAAACTAGAGCATTATTTGTCAGTTACTTTTGTGTCCCAAATATGCAAAGATTTAGCCCTCATCATAGTCTTTTGGGATCTGAGTTTATTTATTTATAAAATTGCAAATTTTTAGCCCTAAAATTTCTATTACGTACCCTAACATTCCTAATTTTTAGCCCTAAAATTTCTGAAATATTTACCCTAAAATTCACCCTAAATTTTTATGTCAAAAGGTGCTGGGACAGCCTGCTAATGGTGTCCTTCACTTATACGGTAGACATTTATCGTAGAAACAGCATGTGTAAAAGTAAGAATAATTTACATTTATATAAGCATTGGTAAGTTAAACAATTTAAGTTGAAAACTCCTATTTTTTGCCTCTAAATGGTCCAAAAACTCCTATATTTCCTGCAAAAATGTTCCTATATTCCTCCTTTATTTTGGAAAAGACCTGGTTGACAGCCTGCAGTTATAGACTTCAACAAAGCACAAATAGCTATATTCTACTAACTATTAACAATGTGCTTAGGCAAAAATCATAGTAGTATAGGTCTAGATGTAGTTTTCGATCTCATCATCTGCAGAGACACTTGCCAGCATTGTAAACAAATTTTGACAGATGTCATCAGAACCGTGTAGTGTACCCTTGCAGCTGCATGCTGCTGTACATGGTTGTTCATTTTCCTGACAGATACATTCCTCAATACAATGGTCATCACAAGCACATACCATATCACTCAAAAGCTCTGGTGGTGCGCACGGTTGTGACATGAGTTGAGGCGAGTACAAGCCCCTGTTGTCAGTCACATACCCACATTCTAGTGGATCTGGTTCAGGCTGAAGGTTCAAAGCATTTCTCCAAATGAACAGCTGGTATGCACATCATAGTAAGTGTAACATAATGCTGTCATTTGTTGGTGGCAATCTTCTCGGCTTGACTCTAACCTTACCCAAGACAAGTTCTTTCATAGGATATTCAGTGATGTGCAACATGTTTGCCCATAGAGCAAACCAACAAAGAGAATGGCTGCAGCTTTTGTTTCAGAAGATATTTCTGGCAGCTGACCCAAGTCTGCTAGGCTTGTCAGTTGTGGTGAATGTTTGCGCAGAACATGGAAAGCTTTCTTCTTCCCAATTCCATGGAAGGAGGAACATGTGTCGAACCCTGTGATACAATAAACTGGAAGTAGAACGGCTCTTTTGTTGGGATTCAGTGCTCTGTACACCAAATGCACTGGTATGTATCTTGTAAGGTTACAGTACAAACCCTTTCTGCCGGTCTTGAAATACATGACTTCTATTCCCAGACTATCATAGTGGTGGACCAGTTGAACAAACACATCTGTGTCTGGACTTACCACTGTTGCACTCTTGATCCTTAATGATGCCGATGCATGTGCCAAGTGGAACAACATTCTGCTATCAGCTTCCTCTTGGTTTGACTCAAGGCCACCAACATATGAAACTGCCTTGTTTGTAACCAATAGAGTCTTCTGCTGTAACCCACCAGAGACAAACAGTTGCATGCCCTCAGCAATCAGGGTATGGCAATTTTCTGTTAAATGCCTTGTATACATTTTTGTTAGCTCGCTTTTACACTTACTGCTGGTCAGCACTCTTTTCCAGTCGCCAATCACCATATTAGGTTGGATTGTTATGGCTGAGGCTGAAGCACTCTCTCCACGTTTTTGCCGTGTCTGCATTTTCAGACTGTTTTATTCATATCTATCGAAGACTACATGGACTTGAGCTGTTTGCTGACATCCAGAAATTATATATGTCCAGAAGCTGTCTGCCATTTGCTTGTATGTAGGTTTTGAATCTGTTGGTGGCTGAAGTAATTGAATAATTGCCATTCCATCGAAAACAATACAATCTACTCTTTGCATATTTCTAGGAATGTTTTCAGGTTGTGCAAGTTGTTCAAGTTTTTCCAGAAAGTCAGACTTTTGGTGGAAGTCATTGAGCCATCATCATGAAATAAACTAAGAGGGACAGGAGCATTCTCAAATGACATGACACGTTCTAGTGGCACTCTCTTATAGGCGTTGATTGCCAGCAGCCGGAGGTACATTTCTTCGCCATTAATGGTTATATCTTTGGCTTTCATGCGAATGGTCCTTGCCTTTCTTGAGCTCATGGTTTTTATGTTTGCCCTTGGGATTGGATCGAAGAAATTCTTCTTCGGCGCTGGTCTGCCTTCAACCTGAAACCTGTCTTGCACGAAATCTTTTAACATCAACATACCAGTAGAGTGACAGCTAAGAAGACTACTAGCAACTAAAGGTTCTGCTGCAACACCTGTAGCGAAGTTTACCAGAGTGTCCGGTGGATCAGTCAAGCAAAAGGGGTCTACGAAGACCTGGTTTTCAAACAGCATGTTTCTGACAGCTTCGTTATATGCACTCATGTGGAAAGGTGTGTATGTGTGATGTTTCACTGTTGGAGTCTTTCCAGCAGTCGAAAATTCAACAGCATACTTAGCTGTAACTGGTCTGGATAGGAACCACCGAGACAGGGCACTGTCATTGTGTGTGAGGCCAATTATGCCACCTGAAGACTTCAGTGCCTTATTCTCCGTCACTTCCAGGACATAGTCGAACCATACAGAGTTGAATACTCCTTTTGTCAATTTGGCAACAAATTTACCTTTCTTGAAGGATTTGAGTATGGCATCTGGCAGTCGATTCATCTTCAACAGCATATAAGGCATATATCTTGCATATACTGTTCTGTTTGCTGCAAACATAAATGGTAGTAGCAGTGACTTTGAGTAATGAAAGGTATCCCAAAGACCATGCCTTGAAGCAGCTAGGTACAGTTTCAGAGGTTTGGAGACTTTCATCAAGTAGTCATCCCAGAATTGGAAGAGTTCTGATTCAATCCTACCTTGGTGACGAAATACTTCCATGAGAGGAACCATGTGTGGTTTCTAAAAGTGCCTGTGGTCTCCTGGAGAAGACTTGTTTCAGGCTGACTTCACATCAAGTTGTTGAAGTTTCTGCAAAAGTGATACTGGCACTAGCTGTGATTTCTGCTGCCCCCATCTGTAGAACTGAAACAAAAATCTCTGGCTTAACATGATATGAGCACGAAAGGCCCTGTCAAAATCTTTGCCAGAGAGTATATGATCTGCTGTATTTCTGGCAAACACATCTGACTCTACCAACAAATTCTTTAGTCCAGCATCCCCATATATATGCCCTATGCCACCAAATACACTCATCAAAAAATGCATGCCTCCTTCAAGAGGAATAACTCCCTGGAACTCAAATGGCTTTGCCCATACAATTTCTAATGCTTTCGACAACAAACCCATATCAAATACAATAGGACACGCTGTCTGACCTAGTGCATTAACCTGTTCTTTACTTCGTTTCAGGGTTGTGTAAACTGTATTGAGTTCAGTTGGTGGGGCCATAATTATTGGATTGAATATTATTTCAGATGAATTAGTGAGAATGTCAGTTTGTATATTTGACTGGAAAACTGTCCATGGTGGAAACAAAGACTCAAATCGGCCCACTGAGTACAATATGTCATTCAAACGTAGTTGTCTGGCTTCATACCTAGAAAACAAGATAGGATATATTTGAAGGGGATATTTTTACTGAAGCACCGTTTTTGAATGAGTTGCTCATAAACTGCTTAAAGAATAGATTTTTGTTCATGAATTTATATGTACTGTATAAAATATAATGTTATAGCAAAAAAAATCATAATCAAGACATATATTAGTATATATTTATACTGATATTATTAAAAACCGTTGACTAGTGCACTGACTTTTTCAATGTCATCGACAGGGAAGAAAAAACATTAAATTTAGTTTCTGCTGTATTTTGTTTTGAAGAATTCACATATAAATACAATTATAAACAAAGTTGCAGGTCACTTATTACCTGTTTTAATTCATTGTGGGAAAATTTTGGACTAAATATGTTTTGAATTCCCCTCCCACTAAACTTTTTGGTGCAGCAGTAAATATTACCCCTTCAATATTATCCTATACCTGTTTACTATGGGGGAATGAAGGAAGGATTAATAACAGCCTTGATATGATTCAATAATGCTGTTAAATCATGTAAAATAACAAAATCAGTACTTACCAAGAATATGTTATTTGTATGTTGTCTTCTTACCGTGTAATTATGCGAGATTTTCGGAAATCGGCTAGAAAAACTACATTACTTACCTTAAACGCTTAAAAAATGAAAACTGACAATAAATTCATACCAGATTGCTTGAATTTTTATTTGATGGTCACTGTATTAAAGTTAAAACCTGAAAAGTATACAGTTTATTGCATAAAACTTCAAATGTAGACAAAAATAGAACCCCCACCCCCAAAATTTGATGTCATTTTTGGAAATTCGGCTCTCAAAAATCTTGAAAATATAATATTAATCTTAAAAAAGCTTATATGTGTCAAGATTTATGTCTGTTCTTATAAAATAATCAATAAAAACAAAATTAAAAACCTTAATGGACACCCTATAACCAACCTAACTCTTGTTGGGCATTTTCGTTTTTTTGGCGGCCATCTTGGCGGCCATCTTGGATTCTGGAAAACGCAGTGACTTATGCTAATTTATGCCGACAGTTTCAAGAACTTCAGACTTTGTCGAACATTTTGATATATAACAAGTTTTGTTAGTCTTTATGGTAGGGTACCCCCTGTAAATGAAGCCCTAAATAGCCCATTGTCACCCTACTATAGCTGTACCTAACAAATATAAAAGGAAATTGATTATCACAGATATAAGGTTGATCAGTCTTAAATAAGAAGCCTTAGTTCTGCTTTGATTTTTATTTAAATTTATGGTGTTTTACCATAAGAATGATATTTTTATATCTGATAATGAAGAATGCAATCAGTTTAAATTTAAATTCATGAATTGCATAACATCTGATTGTAGTGTCAGTTGGAAATAAACCTGTTTTGGTTACTTATGAATGATTCAAGAGAAACGCTAAGACTTATAAGAAGCAGATTAAGATCTATCTATGTAATTTTCTGCATTTACATTTTATACTTGCTTTCATTATCGATTAAATTTTTTTCAAAGACGTGTTTTATTTGGTGTCAAATACATACTGCCATTTGAAATTCAAAACATCTCTACAAAAGGATGTTTTTATCAGGTAATTTCAGGTTTTTGTTTGTTTTATTTACAGTAAACAAAATGTAATCTTTATATGGTACGCCAAAACCTATTCATATGCAGTTGTTTGAACCCGATATTTATAAAAAGTACCGTTGAATAAAACTAAAAGTAATTTGTCAATTTCAGTAAATCTCATTCACATTATTTGTCAACTAGATTGTATACGAATATTAGACTTTCTTTTCATTTTTGTGTACATTCATTGTTCCATTGATGCTATGAACGAAGCCGGAACATAACTTATAGAAGAAATTCATCCTTTTTTCACGTTTAAAATATGATATGTCGTGCTTTCGTATGGTAAGAGTAAAACGATAGCTATTTTAAACGTTTAAAATCATGGTGCAATTAAAAAAATATAATGTAAATTTTACGTCTTATTGTTGAAGTTTTGTTTTTAATAGTAACATGTTTGCCTTTTATAATATCCTTTTTTCAAGTTTGCTTAGTAGTACGAAATTTGTTAGCTTCCCAGTAATGCGCACTTAAAAATAAACGCTTCGATAAAGAATATTTAAGTGACATTATGCCAATCTTTGAGTCAATGGTGATTGTTCACTGTTCAGGTAAAATAACTTTACATTTTGCCACATTTATTTTCAATATTATAATACTTGTCACTTGAGTAATTATCTCCCGTGATCCAAATAAATATTTATGGAAATCATTCGGCAATAATCATTAATTACAATTGATAAAAAGAGAGGAACAGTCTTTTTATATTTTAGACAGTTTTTATATTTTTCTTCTAGTAGTCAATCGTTTATTCGCAATTGAAATATAAAACTTTCGGAATATACAACTAATTTATCTCTGTTTGACAGTGAACAAATGAGTAAAAGGTCACTTTGATAAAAACAAGTATGGGTAGTTTCATCATAGAAATTATAGATATATCTTTTTTTCAACGGTACGATAATCAAACAATTGAAGTCCAATATTATTATACACAAAGATTAAAGTTGAGACAGTCGTTATCGGTTAATCTTTGTTTGCAAAAAACAAATATATCTGTCTAGGTTTTGTTTCCCATCTTTGAAACAATATATCAATGCGGAAAGTCTAGGTATATATTAAATTAACTAATATATCGATATGACAACTCTAACAGCCATACAGTGATCGACCTGAACCAAGTTTCTTAGACAAAGAATCATATAAAAGAAAATAGTTCTGACAATGGCTTTATTTACCATTAATCAGAATTTTCAGCAAAACCTATTTCAAAAAGCAGACATTTTTATGGGATATTCTTAAGTGAAGTCGGATGAAGGGAAATGCAAATCGTAGACATTTATTGCTCACCGAATATACTTTATTCATAGAAGTGAACAACAAGGTAGTAAGACATTTCGGAATTCGTTGTTTTTTTCATTTACGAATATTTTATAAAGAGAATGTTTTGATTTTAAAGGCAATTTTTGAAGCATTATTCTTCGGATGTGCCGCAATTGCTATTGTAGGATTGATTAATGTCCTGAAGATTTTTTTATCGCAAGTGAGAGCGGACTTTGCTAAATGTGCAATGTAACAATTGTTTAACTTAGAAACATGTTTTCATATTTTTATTCAAAATGTATTAAGAAACTTATCAATCAAATATTCTTCCAACGAGATATTTTGTTCTTTGCAATATATTTAACACATATAAACACTTTAAACAAAACACCAGAAAACAAGATGACATCATATTGTATTTATAACGATCGAATTGATTGGAATGAAATTTGCCCCCATTCATGAATTGTGAAGGAATAGTAATTCCAAAAACACAAATCTGATCTAGTATTATCAAGTCATGCAAATCGATACTGTTCATTTTCATTACCAGATTGTTGAAGATAATGATGTAAAACAGGAACCATTAGTTTTTTTGTGTCTGTTCCAATTATGAAGCTGGTTTGTAACTGTTAAAACTATATTTATTATAACATGTGTGTAACACAATATGACTGTAAATACGCAGTGCTAATTTTCATTCAAAGGGGAATACGTTTTTTTTTCGTTAAATTTTATATTATAAAATAATAAAATAATATAATGTTATAAAAAGTAGAACTTGAATTCAGAATATTTAAAGAGAAAACGAAATATATTAATCTATCTAAAAAAATGCGGTCTAACAAAAACATCAATCCCATTTGAACTTTAGCAATAATGCATGCTTTTCATGTATCTGATACTTTGCAGAGTAACATGCAAAAGTGTTTTGTCAGAAAGGAATACCCAGAATTTACTTTTACAGTTTCATTTGTTTAATGGTTCTTTATACAATGATGAGTCAAACTATGAGGTATACCCATATTGAAATAAAAAAAAAGTTAAGTCTATTATATTAATAAGTAACATTGAGATACGAATTTTTGTCATCAGCCTTAAAATTTGACGTTTATATAGTTGGTATTCTTGGTATGATCGGTTTATACAAATAATATATTTTGATTATGCATAAATGTTGTATATTAAAACATTTTCAAAAAAATACTGTAGAAGAATTAAATTTCATCTTCAAGTTTTTACATAAAAGAGTAATGGATAATGGATTCCTTTTGCATTTTACATTTCAACAAATTAATTTCTGACAGGAAACAGTAAAAAGCGAAAAGTTTGATGGTGAATCGTTAAAAAGTTAATGGAATCTTCAGAATCTGGCGGTCCATGAAATCGGAAAGCATGCTTTTGTCTTCTGTACAATTTAATTGACAGAAAGACACTCTAGAAGATGTCATGCAAAGTTTTTAAACACTATTATTATAAAACAATGTAATAAAATTAGAATTATTATTGTCCTTAGAAAATAAATTATGTTTCACAACGTCCATGTAATTAACATATATAAATATTGAGTTCTGCTCAAACCGGTGTTAGGGGGCCTGTATATTATGTTAGGGGGCCTGTATATTATGTGTGCTTTCCAGTACCGTCCATGAACAGGATTAATCAAATTAGTCTGCATTATTGACATGTTTTCCTTTTTGGCGTTGTTTATGAATATCGTTTTTCTATGTTACTCTATTGAAATATGATAAACAAGATCAACAAGGTAAGGCGGCGTTCAATGAACGCAGCCTTCCCACAAGACCCAGCAACAAGAACCAGTGACAAGGAGTCCAGACGGACCCAAAACAAAAAACGAGAAATTGCACAAGCAGGACCAGGTTAATCACTAAAATGATAAATAATATTACCTGAAAATAATTAACTAAAGTTTACAATTTAATTAAAGTTTACAATTTAATTAACCTTTAAATAAAATATGGATGGGTCAAATAATCGTTTTAATTTTAGATCTTCACCCTTTACGAAATTATCGTATCACATTCAGATGTTTTAGTGATTTCATTTTGACTTATACATATTTAATTTGTTCACATATTGGTTTGGATGTCTCATGAATCAGGCCTGGCATATAAACTTTAAAAAAATCATTCAGTTTGGCTTGCATTCTACTGCAAAATTATTGGCAAAAGAATGTTTTTATTTGGCACATGAATGCGTCATGTCATGTTCAGTTAATGATTCGAAGTCAGATTTGTTTATATGTCTCGCTAGAGCAACAAACTTACATGTGGTGAAGATCTCGTGCTTTTTTTTTTACATATTTTTGAACGGGAAATTGTAGTAACAAATACTATCTTACCGTTACTTAGCGCAAAAAAGTCAAAAATTATCAAGTTTATAATGTATAATTGATCAGATAACACCCCAAATTTGGGTTTAAAACGAAATTTCATTATTTGATTTTTTAATCAAAAAAGGAAAAAAATCACCCACTAATTCTTTAACCCAATCTTTTTTACAAACTCTAAAAATGGTTTTATTAAGATTCGGGGAAAAAAAAATTTTTAAGGTCCCATATACTTTTTCTACTTGGGAAAGAAAATGGGGTTTATGCTTCCATTAAAACATACATTTTAAAAAAAGTTTTACTTTGTTAAATGGTTTAAATTTTTAAAATTTAATTTTTTTGTTATTTTTAAATTTTAAATTTAAAAATGTTTTTTTTTTTTTTTTTAGGGCAAACCCCCCCCCCCCAGTTTTGGGTTTTTTATTTGTTATGTGTTAAAAATGTGATAAACCCTTTTTTTTTCCTTTTTTTTTTTTGTTAATTTTTTTGCTTTTTTTGTGTTTGTTTTTTTTTTTTTTTTGGCTTCTTTTTCGAAAAAAGTTAACCCTTTTGGTTCATCTGGGTAAAGTAAAAAAATTTCCACCAAAAACAATTTTAAAATTTTTTTAATTGGATTTCTTTAAAATTTGAAATTTAAAAAAAGATTTTTTGGGAAAAAAAAAAGAATAAAAATGTTTTAAATACCATGATTTTTTATTTTACGTTTAACCCTTTTCAAAAAGAATTTTAAATGCAAAAAATGTTTGTCATTGTGTATTTATAAACTTCTGATAAATTTCAAAAAAACTTACCCAAATTTTAAAGAATTTTCTAATATGGGGTCGAAGTACCCCCGTTTTTAAATAAACTTTCTGGTTTTGTTATTTAAAAAATGGGGTTGAAAAATAAAGCAATTTTAAGTAAGCAGATACACACTAATCTATCTAATCTTCTGTATTATATAATTCAAGTTAAACATCGCTTCCATTATCATATCATCTGAGCACATATAGACCAAAGATGTTTGGTAAACATCAAACCTTGCACAAGCCAAATTAATAATAATATTTTGCAAACAAGATCATAACTGTGAAAGCTATTGCTGTCAAATAGTTAAATCCGAGTAAAAGGCTTCGTTCGTTGCATGCAGACATTCTTGTTTCCATCAAGGTTCATAAATATATCCATTCAGATATTATGCATATAAAACATACTGAAATTTTTGAATTTCAGAAAAAGCTTTATTATTATTTGTCATTTATACCATTTATTATTTCTATAATAGCCTTTTTGGTTTCCAGTACTCCAGCAGTATATATCCGGATAAAAAGAAAAATAAAGTAACTGTTGTATTCTCTTTTCTTGAGATAAGTGTTAAATTGATTTTATTAAATGAACTTAATCGGGCGAAATTTTTTAAATTAAATTGTTCCTTTCCTTTCACTTGTTTAAAATTCAAATGCTTAGGTTTCAAAAAGACGCCCAAAGGTTCCACCCGGGCTATATAGCAAAAAAATCTTAGAAATTTAGTTTTATATTGGAGACTATGTGTATTTCAAATTGGTTAAAAAAGGGGGATCCTGAGAAGGGATTAATCGCAAAAAAATTACATGTAAAAATTTCCCGACTTGGTTTTATTGAGTCTATTTCATGAGGGGTAGTGAAAAATTTCAACAACCCCTTTAAAGTCCCCCGCACCACTTGAAACGTTACGTAAAATTTTCAACATTTAATTTGTGCGGGGTCAAAGGTCCCCAAAAGGGCCCCGATATCTGAAATAATAAAATTTTTTTTTTCTGCCCTTTTTGCATTGCTGCCGTTCTAAGCTCTTGTTAAATGAGAATGAGGTTAGCGTGACAAGATCGGTGTCTCTGGACAACAGCCAGAAATGGTGCGAAGTGAATCAAATAAAATGGGTATATGATATCATAGCACTTACATGGCGAGTTTAATCGATCAGAAATTTTCAGAGAACTGTATCATTTACTGTTAAATATCCACATTTGAATAAGATTCGGAAATTCCGAACGTCTCTAGAGAGAAATGAAACACGGAAATGATAAAAATTGCGGATCCTATTAAATAGATCCTTGGCAATAGTATTGGAATATTGACATACTTAAATAACATTCTGTAGTGCCTGCCTCGGCAAAACTAAAAGCATTGGAGTCAGTTGTGAAACAAAAAAATGTTAAGTATACATGTAAATGCACATGACCGACTTATTTTACATTTCACCATTCTTGTAAGAACAGAACACAAAAACCATTGTATTAATGACTAACACAATCAGTACATTATCATATTTACATAAATACATGTATAATATGATATGATACAATTAATAATATCAAATATATTTTCACACACACACAGGTAAAAATATTTCATTAAATATCAATTAATCTAAGAGAAAGAAAACTATAAAATATAGGTTAATAATAGTTTTAAGAGAAATGTGTTTTTTCGATTAATCAATGTTAAGTTTAAACTGTATTTATTTCATATAGTTCAAACCTATATCTGCAACAACATGATGTAATGCAGGATTGAAAAGGAAGTCAAAGAATGATTTTAAATCAATGTTTCGTGAGCCGATGTAGGTTAAAAGTATAGGCGATATGATGTTTTATGTTATAGTTATTAACGTTAATTGCTGTTTTATTCAGACTTCTGTTTTGGTTAGGAACAGCATAAGGTTGTCTGACCAGGTTCTACACTGAAGGTAGTATAGGTTTTGAAGTCTGATATGGAAAACCTTAAAACTAACAATGGACTGTCCTCATTTCAAAGCAGGGCAAATCCATTGCAAGAAATACAGCAGTTTAACGGTTACATAAACCCGATATAATTTGTCAGATTCATCCCTTGTAAAGCGGATACAGCTTAAGTTTTAATCAGTTTATCAGACTATAAATACCAAACAGTAACGCCACGACTTACATTTGTTTGTTGCAATCATCTGACAGTGATGCTGTGCTTCCAGCATGAAATTCATTTTTCCAATAAGCTGTTGCTTCACTCTGCCAACATTTTGCCAAGTGCTGTCTTGTTGTTACCAATAAAATAAAGACATGTATTCTTGTGGAATTATTACACAATAAGCAGAGTTGATGGGATTATTACGTGTGTATTTAGAACGTTAAAACGAGGTTCGTTTGTTTTTATATATTTTCCTTTATTCAGTTTTCTTTCTACCATTAAACATATAAAGAGTTGCAACGTGCGTAAAATATATTTTAAAAAATGCGTGAAACAGTAGGTTCAAGAGAAATTGTGCTTTATTTTAAAGGTAACAATTAAAAATGTAACATAAATTTTGACATGGTATTTATTCTAAAAAATATCGATAATTATGCATATACCGAAATGTATGATTGAATCTTTGTGTGTGTGTTATTTTCACATTTGCGTCATTTAGTGTTCAGAATCTAAATCTGTTAAAAGTTTTATATTGCATATGGGACAACTTTGTAATTCCTTTCTTAAATGGGAGTTCAAAATCAAACCCTAAATAAAAGAAGAAAGAAGAACATTAAAATATATCATTATTACATTTAACATTTTGAAGGAATGTGTAAATTTCTTTTGTTTGAGTAATAAATTACACAATTTTTTTTCCATGTTTATGAAAAATAGGTAAGACCTTCCCTAGCTTAAGTTTTGTTTTGTACATTTTGAATCAGTAAATTAAATATTTAATTATCAATTTCTTAAGTAAAAAGTACGCATTATGTAGTAAGTAGATTATAATCCGGCATCTTTGAATGTTAGAAATGTGACAAAAAATCATATGACTTGTCATACAATAAGTAAATTAAAGAATAATTAATAAAAGTAAATTATATATAAAATTAACCATTTTCGTTGGTAAAATAAGTATCAATTTTCATTCAAATATCACACTTATTTCTCCAAACAAATACAAATTCAAAGGTTCGCTAATCTGTATATACCATTTCCCATTCCTTTGCCTAATACATTATTTTTTTAAGATAGTAAAAGGAATTTGATCATTCTCAATATTTAACTTCGATAAGAATTTCAATTCAAGCTCTTTTATATGCATGCTGTTAGCCAAAAATCAATGCCAGGTTGCAAACATTGTAGAAATATTATGTCACGGAATAGCGTATATTTTCGGAATTAAACCTTAACCGAATTTGGAAATATTTTAACATAACTGGTTTATTGATCATGTTCTTGCTGACAACGTTTCTGACAGACGTATGTGATACATGTAATTGAGAAATAGATGTTGAAAATACTAAAGTTTTTAATGAAAATAAGCCTTATATTTCATGAAAAAAAACAACAAAAAAAACAAGATCTTATAAGTGTAACATAAACGAAATACAAGACAAGGATTTGCAACAATCCCGTCTTATTTGTTGCAAACATTGAAAAAATAGTTTTAGACTTTGAGAACAAACTTGGAATGTAAGTTCGACAAAACACGATTCGCCAATAAATATTATTTAAATAAGCAAAGTCATGCACAATTTAAATCGTAGTGATCATGTTCAGAAAACCTTTCATATATGTCTCCGATCAAAGGAAAAGTATTACGATTGAATAATTAAACATTTTGTTATTATAACATTTCCCCCACATTTTACAAGGTAATATCTACACGATTTCGACGTCGTTTCTTGCACTTAAACATTTTTATAGAATCATCACATTGCTTGAGACTTTGTACTTGAACAGAACTATAATTGTTATTTTGTGTCCCCAAAACACTGATTTAAGAATATATATCTTTGAAACCAATTTTCATAAAAGCACAAAAACAAAAACAAACCAAAAACAACAAAAGGTGCTTCAGAGAAAAAATACATTGTATTGTAGAAGGTCTTTTAGTATACATGTGAACTAAGATTGAAGCTTGTAGACGCATAAATGGTTTTACAATTACAGTATCAGAATAGTTCCACAAGGATTTCTAACGATTCTGCGTATGATGCACTGTAGCTTTTTGATTGCGTGTACACTTAAATATAATGGAACATTGTCAAATTGCTTATATCATAGCGTAGTTACATTCGAGCATGAAAAATAATACGATAAAATATATAGTTTTGTTTTTGAGCTTATGCCATGTAATTAAAGTACGTTCTTTTAAATATTGAATGATTACATTTTAATTAAACTACATTAAATACGTGATGTAATAGGCCTTTTGACACCAATGAGCACATTATAAAATAACCGAATGTTCGATATTGTTTATTTATACATATTTGTTATTACCGCTTACAGGTCTTATAGCCTTGTGTCAATACCAGCAGTGAAAATGTCATTTAGTAACTGTCATTTTACGATACCTGTCACCGCCATATGCCATCTTTATTTATTTTGGTAAATATTGCTGTCATTTACAGATTGTATAAAAATGACAGTTTGTTTATATATAATCACCCCTAAAAAAAGGCAGGACAGTTTCTTCATACTAAAAGCTTGCAAACAGTTAAATAATAACCTATAAAATAATGTTAAATGGAAATAATAATATCTCAATAGTAAAGTTTTGTACATGTGTTTCATAAACAAATATTGAATAAAACATTGCCTCTGACATTACATTTTAGTACATCGAGTACATAGAGTTAAGTTAAGTTCATTTCCTTGCTAACATAGGTAATGCGTTATGAAAAACACACATACATTGACTAAGCACTAATGTAATGCTTGTTTAAGTCAAATAGATCTTAACGAATCTTGCATCGAGAAAAAAGAAATATGCGCAATGTAGGAAATTTGTGAACAAAATCAACATTTTTGATAATTATCCAGTCAATTTGTTTCTATTGGCATAAATCATATGCAGAATGTTTAAGTAATTATGTGGAACTTAAATAAGGTATGTCTTGCAACTTGTTTATTATACACTTAATCTCTTGTGAACTTTACTTCAAAACTGATTTGCTGAAAGAAGCCTTTTTACTTATTAATTTATAGGGTAAAAACATAAATCAACGGTATGGATTTAGTTATAACTTCAAAAGAGCTATAACAAATAATGCACGTGATATATTTATTTTTTTCTGAGTAACAGATATAATTTGCAATATTTCAACTAGCAGATAATGTAATATCATTTTTGTATTTTGTGCGATATAACTTCAGTTATTCATTTATATGACATGTTAAACGTGTGTGTGTATTTGTGTGTGCGTTTTTGTTTTGTTTTGTTTTTTGTTTCTTATACATTATAACAGAACAACCCGTATCCTTTTCAGAATGCATTTCCTTCTCGAAGGGAATTTTACGCTTTCAATTCAGTTTTAAAAGTGGATCTTAATTTCATTTCCTCTGTAATCTCCTCCTTATGAACGACGACAAAACCAAACAATCATTTCCAAAACACAGAAAATACACTTTATGGGTTTATGTTAGAAATGGATGCCATTTAGGATTGTTATTACTGTGTACACAGTATGTGATTTTTATAGGCGCATGTATCAAAGATGTTTTGCATTTCTCATTAAGACTTTACAGACTAACTGTTTTATTTTACTTATTACTGGAAATGTAAAATTTTTCCAACCCAATTACCAAGATAACGTTCAAGCGCAAAATAAGCAAGAGCCAAGTACTTAATAGGCTCTTTAAGATGTACCGAGTAACAAATGATCATTTTTTGATTAACGACAACAAATATTGACATGCGCGACACATGTTTATCTTTCTTTATGTACTATCACAACCAATATGTGGGTCTTAATTTCATTGCATCAAATGTCTTTTTTCTTTTCAACGTCGTATATTAACATTTATATTTTAATTTAACATATTTAAGAAATCAGTTAAAATGTATATATAAATGTTGCCTAAATGGGTATCATCTACATTGGACTGTCTAGAACTTGTAAAATGATTGTGTTGTTATTTGGTATCAATCATGAACCAAATAATTGCTCCATCTACTACAGTAATTGTAAGAGATTGATTTGTTCTTTTTTCTGGTATTATTGATATCTGCTTAACAACCCAGATTTTTTCTTAATCGTTCAAGATTTGGCCACAATGATATGAAAGCAGAATTGTTTTACCGGTAATAACATACTGTAGAATCTTGCAAATAAGCGCATATTCAGATGTAGGCGCATAATTATAATAAAATAGGAAAATCATAATGGGAAGAATAAGCGCACATCGTTAAAAGTGCCATTTTAAGTACAACTGAATTTATAATAGAATAAGACGCTTACTTACGGGATTCTACCAATTTTACTATTAACGGCAAAAAAAAGCTGAACAAGATTTGTTCTGCTTCTTGACGCTTATCAGTTACATATTCAAAAGGGAGATTTAGCCAGTTAGAAACATATGTCACATATACCACTTAATTCGCATCCGGACTGTCACAATAAAAGAAACTTAGAGATATGAAAATGACATGTTTGTAGCGTAAGACATCAGATATTCTAAATGTTAAGCTTCTTCTTTATTGAAAAGCTCTAGAATAGCTCGTTAGTGGAAATAATTGGTTTATAAACGATGTCAAACAAAGGCAATTTTCTAATTTCCATGCTTTCTTTTATTGGACAGCTTTATGACGAAGACATAATGAAGAAGATGGTTTTTATATGATCAGAAATTGTTAAGTCAGAAACAAATAAATATGTATATTTCTTCTAAAGCAACAATGCGCATCATATTTCATTATCTTTAGATAAAATTCCAACTTGTTACATGAATCGGTTCTAAAAATAAGGTCATTTTTCAAGAATGGTGTTCAGGTATTTATATGCTTATTCGAAATCAATTTCACCAAAGTCATAGTTTGCACTTAGTCTTATATAAATTTGTATATAGTTTGATCATCATAGAACATGGGATACACTCTCTTGTTTAAAACATGACACGAAGCTTATAATAATATTGGATAATAACAGTGAATTATACTCTTAAATAAATATTGAACTATAAAATTAAAAACGAAAAGATATCAAAGCGGTTGGAGATCAATATGTTTGAGACAGCGGGACGAGAATTGATATATAAATCTATTTTTCTTTCAATAAGAAAATCATAAAAAATTGTTAAATTAAGTCGGATGGTAAGAGAATATAAGTTTTCTTATGACTGAAATGGCAAAAATGTATATGCACTTTACATAACTTTGTTAAATCAGGGTTGCACTTTAAACTGCTTTCTTAAATAAGAGCCCTAGCAGTTTTATTATCAAAATATTTACTGTCAAATGACTTCGCAAAAAGTATGTGTAATATGAAAAACAAAATAACGAATCGCAAAATTAGAAAACCAGACGTTTAGTTCATGCAAAAATAGCGCATAAGCACATTTTCGTGGTTTTTTTTACATCTGCAGAAGCATTGCGAAGTTGCGCAAAAAAAATGTGCCCTTGTGCTTCTGCAGATGTGAATGCACGAACAAGTGATATCAACCCTTTTGTATTGGTGATGGAATTCCTGAACTATGTGCGGTCCTTTTAGGCGTGCTTTACTATGAAAGTAACATGTATTTCGTTTTTATTAACACATAAAACGAATAACATACGTTAATGCATTCTCTAGGTAATTGCTTGCATAGATCAAATATCGTATGTCATTAAGGCTTTCATGCTGCTATTGGATAATTACAGAGAATTACACAATACAAATTATTTGTTAACAATGTAACACTGTTTTGTAAATTATTTATTATTTATAAGATCAGTTTTTGTTAGCTTTTAAAAGACGTCAGTCCATTTCATGACGGTTAAGTATTGAACTGACATTATGACTGTTATAAAATAAAGTCATGTTTAACTGCTTAACATTAAATTTCTTAACCTTAGAATCGGCTTTATATATTTCCGTATATTTTCTATAAAGTCTGTGCAATGGTATTAATTTTTATTTTTCGATATACTTTGATAAAGTTACAGATTATCAACACGGGCAAACTAGATACATTCTTATTGTCTGCATTTTTATAAAAACACTGGAATATATGACTTGGATATAAAACTATATTAAAAAGTATGGAAAATAATCTATGTGCAAATATGTGATCAAGCACATCTCATAACATGATCTCTGTTTATTAATAATAACGTAAGAATAAACTCTAATAAATGTTTTAAAAAATCGTCATATGAGGATGCAATTTTATGTATTAACATTTTATTGTTTTCGCTTGAAAAATGAGTTGAAAAATTTATAAAAGTGGTACTAAATTGTTTTTTTTTTGCAGTCTCATTTCATTTCGGTATTAAGTGAACATTGTAACTTAATTATAGTTTATTTATATATCAAATACCTGAACAACCCTTAATGTCTTAAGTTAACAATCAAACACTTATCTTAGTAATACACTGGAGGCGTATGGTAATAAAGTAACAGTAAATGTTGAAAAAGTAAATTCCTAGAAAATAATAACAAATATTGTGTTCGTTTTTCTAATTGTCTGTAATATGATCTATAAACATGTGGTGCATGTGCACATGTTACGAGGAATTAAGGAATATAAACCTAAAATGTCACATTGTACAATAAACAAGTTTTTTTCTGTATGTTAACAACAGATTTTATCGACTTTGTTGGTATGCTTTTGGCACATAACCCAGCCGTAGGTTGAAATTGCTTTCTGCTGTCAATTGCAGCTAGCTTTGGCGCTACATGATGTAGATCGTATACTGCAGTTTATTGCCTTGGTTGTTTAGAATATTTTTCCCTGTGTATTAAGGGTAACTTTGTAAATAGTTTGGCTATATAATGACGGGGAAATACGTAAGGGTTTGCCAAATGTTAGTATACGTTTGTGTTTTTTAGATAATATGTCTGTTAGAATGCATTTTGGTATACAAATTATTTAACAAGAAATTCAAAATGCAATATAAGTATAACTATAGAAGTAATAAGATACAGATCATATTTTCCGTATGTCTTTTTTACAACCCTACCTTGCAAACATACATTTTTGAATATGATTTATTTATATGTATTTGTTTATTAATAAAAGACAACTTGAAGCTTTAATCAATCTCGTTAGTTAATACTTGTTTTATTTCTATATTATGTTATTGACAAAGAATTTATGTGAACTGTGCCATATATTTCAAAAACGATATCACTTATGATTTGCAATAATCAAATATTTATTGACATCTCATTTAAAAAAGCATATACATTGTGTAACATTAAGCAACATAATATTGCTGTGTGATTGCAGCAACATATATTTTCTAATTAATTTATTTTCTCTTTTGAGTTGAATGTATTATTATAATTTTTATATTAAATTCGGACCAAAATCCAAGAAATGATGTATATTTTGGATTAAATAGCGCTCCGTACATACTTTATATTAAATACGCTCCGTACATACTTTATGTTAAATACGCTCCGTACATAATTATATAAATTATCATTGGTTATTAGTTCATGATATACGAGGCGATGCTATCTTTTAAAATTTATTAATACACTTGTTACTATATATAGTAACAAAATTGCCTATGATTTCAACTGATTATGAGTGTCACGTGACCTATTATGAGTTTGCGGCCCGGGGCCGAGAACTAGTTATCAGCCCGCAGAACATGTGCACGTGCACAAACTGAAACAATGACGTCATATTTTACGTCATGAAACAGTTAACTGTAAAAGTGAAAGTAGGTTGACAGCACATCGTATTTAGTACAAACACATTTTTGTTACTGTTGAAACTTGAAGAAATAATACGACAAATTCAATCCGAAAAAAAAGTGAAAATAAAACTTGCGTCTTTGAACACACAAACAGTAAACATCTCCGTACAGAACACAAGAATTTCAACCAAAGAACTTCAAAGTAGATTTCTATTTGTTGTTGTTGTTTTTTTTTCTTTTTTAAAAATGCTACTATTAGATCTACCAAGTGTATTAAAGACATTAATACACGTCAGAGTAGGGCCGGAAGGTGATAATCGGCCCTGAATGAATAATGGCCCTCGGGCTAAAGCCCTCGGGTCCATTATTCATTTTGCGGGCCGATTATCACCTTCCGGCCCTCTCCTGCCGTGTATTAACCTCTTATTATGCCTTCGGTGTTAATGATATCTTTATAATCACGTTGGTAAATTCAATGTATTTATATCACATTAATTTTTCACACTCGTGCAAAAAATGCCGATCATTTTTTAATGAACGATAAGCGTAATGTTTCACACTTATCGTCGTTTAAATTGTATCAATACAAATTATGGACATCATTTTTGTCTTGGCAGCACGTGTTCTTTTGTATGCAAACTATTTTTATTATTGGATAGTTAGAGTGATTTATGCGCTGTAAGCAATGTATGTTTATGATTACTATCTACCTAAACTCTACCTACTGATATCAATCATTCTACTGATGGTTAAGTAATGAAGTGGAACTAATACGATGTTAAACGCATTTGTTTGCTAAAATCTCATTAATCAAAACGGGAAAAGAACTGTACGAATAACCGCACTTATAAGATAATGCTTATTTTGAAAAAAATTGTGCACGTAATTGAAAATGAATTTCTGTATTCATTAATTGAATTTTTTGTTCAAGATTTAATGTAAAACAAAATTATAATTGAAATATTAGGTGTTCCGATTATGTTGATGATGTTAAGTTATTTTCATATCAATAGCACGAACTAATCTGAATAGATTTATACATGCATAATTTCTAACATTTTAAATAAACTTTAAATAAAGTAGAGAAAAACAGAATCCCTAGAGAAAGCCCAACACGGCAAAATTAAATATGTTGCAGGGTCGGACCGGTTAATAGTGGACGCTCGGTTTAATTGAGCCTGTTCATGGACAGTTCTTGAAAGTGCAAACACTGTCCACGCACTCTAGCACCGGCTCGGCTTTAAAAAAAACTTCAGCATTTAAACAGTAGAATTGTGAAATGGTAAATGTTTAATATAAGCCATAACATTCAATGCAATCGTTGAAAATCGTTAGTCATGAATGGTATGCGACAACTTGAAACGTGTTTTGCTACTATCACTTATAATGCTTATGTTACAATAATGAGTTATTCACTGTATACAATTTTCTTAAAATCTTACTTTCTCGCAAACATTATTAACTCAATACATTTTTATTAACATTAATCATTTCGATTAAGCAGATCTAACGTGATGTTAAACACACGTGCTTCCTAAGACTAAATTAACCATATCAAAACAGAAACTGATATCTTCCCCTCCCTCGATAATAACTTCTTTCCTACTACAAATCTTCTTATTGAGGATAAGTAATCTGTTTGATTTACATCATTTGACTTCATTTTTGTATAAAACAACATAGTTACATATACAATTGCTTGCACGTACAAGATAAAGAGATGATCTGGAAATTACGCCTTCAAATTCCTTTCAATAATTTAATTTAATATCTAGATAGGATTAATTGTAATATTATAAACCCTATAGACTTACCTATAAAAAGCTTGGCTTGCAAATATCAGACAAATCATAACCCTAACCATTTTACAAAGTCTCTGGCAAACACTTACTTGTTCATCATCTATAATTCAAAACATCATTTTATTACAATCATGTTCTTAACTATTTGATTGTAAAAATACAATGTGAAGCAATTTTGAAAAGTAGTATATTTTTAGATGCAGAGGTACAACACATCATTTATGTCATCGAAATAACTGCAAATCAACATTAGAGTAATGAATGTCCTTTGATTATTTTAGAAAACGAAAACGAAATCTGTTTCTTGATTCTTTGAAGTGCAAATGTACTTAAAGATGTAGAAGTGCACATTCATTCCTATTTAAAACTATGATCAATATTATTAATCTGTATTAAGAAAAACACCCACAGCTAATCGTGAGAAGGCTTTCTGTTATCCCCATTTATTGTTTTTTCCTTTTTTAATAACGTTAGTTATCCGTTATGAAAATCAACACGTTTATAACAAACATGCATGCGATCGTTCGTGTGGTAATATATTAGTATAATTTGCAACATTAACAAATAGTAATAATTATCTAGTGTGTTTCATATTTCGTTTAAAACCAACAAATTAAAGGTACAGAAATATGCATTTTATAATAAGGTATTTTGTCAGAATTATAAATAAAAATGTTAAAAGCTCTACACAATCTAAGGCCCAGTATGGATTGTTTCACAATGATTTTAGTAAAACATAAACATAAACATAAAAACTTTGACGTTAAAAAAATAAAATGTCTTTTTTTTCGAAATAGATTTTTTTCATTGAGTACACTTTTTGTTTTGTGGTCGATTTACTCTGTTAGTATTCAATCTACTATATTTGATTGTTGGTGCATTTATTTTGAAAATGAGAGATCTTTCCTTCCCATGCATTCATTTTTATAATGTGAATTGTTTGTTTGTTTTATTATTTTATAAGACGAAATAGTGTGCCCAAAATTTAAATGTGTTAAATTTCATGTTTGCTTCGTTAATATCCAGTAGCAGTACTACCTACTTAATAAATCTATTGTACCTTAAGGTAGTACACCCCTAATGGGCACTATAAGGAATTGTAAATTTGACAACATAGGACAGTTATATGCCTTAAATGTCACCTGTATGCAAAATTTTAACAACATTTACCGTGTGGTTTATGAGTTATGGACATTTTTATGAACTAAAACTTTGCCATTAGAAGGGATTTTTTCAGAAATGAGGAAACTCTAAATAATCTATAATATCATAATTATGAAAAATGTTTTTCTTTTGCTCATTGTTAAGAAATAAACAATGACATATAGGTAACAAATTAAACAAGCAAAATGATTGTTTATAAACGAAATGTTTTTAATATGTATAAAAATGTAACCCTACCCCACCCACTTTTAACACTTAAATTTGACCATTTCCCTATGTAAAAAGCCTTATTTAAAATATCCCTAAAATTTTCCAAAATGAGGGGCTATTTTCAAAGTGTGCCTAAATTTTCTTTAATGTATATTGGTTGGTCTTGCACAATATAAAATATTTTTACCATTTAGTTTTTATTTTATTAAACTTTGAAAATATCTGGTATCATATTTGCTATTAAATTTGGCATTATTTAGCAAATAAATACCTACAATAATTATATAATTAAAATAAAACACTTTTTTCTTCCATAGGGGGTCTGAGAGATTAATAAAAAATGTTAAAAAGAAAAAAAAGAAAGAAAAAAAATTGCCCCTTCTGGGGTTTGAACCCACGCCCCCTCAGTTTCAATACAATTTACAGTGATTTTAGCCTATTTGAATACTCTTCAAAGTGGAGTAGGTGCATTAGGGGTGTACTACCTTAAGTATACTAAATCTATTGTACCTTAAGTATTCTATAATAATAATTTGGAAATGTTATTTTTCTATAGTATATTTACTATTTATTTCAATTAAAATATTCTCATTTATCGACCCCTTAATTGCTCCGAATTTTCCTGGTTTAAAAAGGTGCAGATCATCTATTAATCCGTTGGTGTAAAGTAAGGAGAAAGATACCGTTTTGTTGCTTTACTTTTTTGTAATTTAATTCTTAAAACGGGTACATGCTATTATTATTAGGAACTATGGTAATAAAAACAGGAATATAAAATTAACGAAATGTCATGTATTTTAGTTTAAATTAGTTAACAAAATGTTTTAACGACATTGTAAGACTGGTATTGGCACATCATTCATTCCTGTAATAGAAGCATCGTTTATTGTCATTTACAGTGCTTGTTTTGGACACATTTTGTAAAATGGTTTGGAATGTGGTCAATATTATGCTTGCGCTCGATAATGTAGTTTTTTCCTTATAATCTGTTAAGAAATAATTTATAATAATTGTCTTTATATTTCTAGTGCTAGACTATTGAATTTCTGTTTATTTTTCTATTTTTTCCTTTTTTGCCAATTGATTTAAATATTGACACAATCAATTAAGTAGATTTTATATATACTAAGAAACAAAATCGTTCAGATTTAATTATTTGCATTTTCTTAGGTACTCTATTTTTTAACTTATTTTAAAGATCAATTTTTATTTATATCCTATACCACATGGCTTATTTTATAGGTGTAAGTGTCACTGATGAATTTCAATACTCTAAAAATTTCAATTAAATCATATGATACTTTATGCTTTTTCAACTTATAAGCGGATTTTATGCTTCATTCTTTCCATTGTATTTCCAAAACGAATGGCATATTAATACATGAGGTTAAAAGGACAAAATGTTTCCTCTTTCCTTTTTATTTCTTTTTTAACAACATAGAATAATATGCTTGTTTATTACGCCCTTTATGTACCGTGTTTATCATAAAATAGATAGACTGGTACTCCTAAAAATCCTAAAACGCAGTACGCAGAACAACAATTATAAGAGCTAGAGAACAGACTACAAAGAGACAAATAACAAGCTTATGTATATGACTAACATTTAAGTGATCGAGATATTTTTGTTAACGTTACGCTCATTGACAAAATGACTTGTATCATAAAAAATATCCCGCGAGAATTTCTAACGGCCATGTGGACGGTATGATATTTGCATTTTATTACGAATATACCTAATTGAGGTTGTCGAGGACATTCAAGCATGAAATGAATATTTTCCTAATGTAAACGATTTTGGACAAACATTCAAAGTTATTTAATACATCAATCAGATCTATTGTAGAATGCAATAACAGTGGGGAAAAAGTGAGAAAAAAAACATAAAAAATTTTATGTAGAAAATGAAACATAATAATGCTATATATTTCAATAAGAAATGATATGTAATAATAAATTTTTATGCAGTTTAAAGGTGAGAAAGAAAGGAAAAAACGAAATCCCTATCAAAAGCATTAAAACGGTTAAATTGAAAATGTTGCAGTTCCGTTTGACAGAGTAAGCTCACGAACGTTGTGGGTAAGTGCAAAGCTACTGTCTACGCCCCCCTAGCACCTGCTAGGAATCTGAAAACTGAACAAAATATTTACAGCTAACATAAGTTTTCCTTCTATGATAGCTGTAATGTACAGCTGTCATTTGTAAGCATTTTAATGGTTTACAAAAGATGTTATCTGGGATTATTTTTGGCATACATAGATCATTTTAGTTATATCAAAACTGTCAAAGTAGAAATTAAGCTTTAAAGAACCATTTGCTTGCTGGACATTATTTTCTAGGCTCGTTTTATTGTGTAGTATGTTAACTGTTTGTATATGCTTATAGTGTTATTGGATAGTTACAGTAATTTATAGGCTGTAAGCAATGTATGTTTATGATTACTATCTACCTAAACTCTACCTATTGATATCAATCATTCTACTGATGGTTTAGTAATGAAGTGGAACTAGTGAGATGTTAAACGCATTTGTTTGTTAAAATCTCATTTATCAAAACGAGAGAAGATCTGTATAACCGCACTTATCTGAAGATAATGCTTATTTGAAATAAAATGTGCACGTAATTGAAATGAATTTCTTTATTCATTAATTGAATTTTTTGTTCAAGATTTTATGTAAAACAAAATTATAATTGAAATATTAGGTGTTCCGATTATGTTGATGATGTTTAGTTATTTTCATATTAATAGCACGAACTAATCTGAATACATTTATACATGCATATTTTCTAACATTAAATAAAGTAGAGAAAATCGGAATCCCTAGAGAAAGCCCAACACGGCAAAAGTAAAAATGTTGCAGGCTCGGACCGGTTAATAGTGGACGCTCGGTTTAATTGAGCCTGTTCATGGACAGTACTTGAAAGTGCAAACACTGCCCACGCACTCTAGCACCGGCTCGGGTTTAAAAAGACTTCTGCATTTAAACAGCAGAATTGTGAAATGATTAATGTTTAATATAAACTATAACATTCAATGCAATCGTTAGAAATGGTTATTCATGAATTGTATGCGACACCTTGAAACGTGTGTTGCCACTATCACTTATAATGCTTATGTTACAATAATGAGTTATTCACTGTAAACAATTTTCTTAAAACCTTACTTTCTCGCAAACATTATTAACTCAATATTTTTTTCATTGACATTAATCATTTCGATTAAGCAGATCTAATGTGATGTTAAACACACGTGCTTCCTAAGACTAAATTAACCATATCAAAACAGAAACTGATATCCTCCCCTCCCTCGATAATAACTTCTTTCCTTCTACAAATCTTCTTATTGAGGATAAGTAATCTGTTTGATTTACATCATTTGACTTCATTTTTGTATAAAACAACATAGTTACATATGCAATTGCTTGCACGTACAAGATAAAGAGATGATCTGGAAATTACGCCTTCAAATTCCTTTCAATCATTTAATTTAATATCTAGAGAGGATAAATTGTAATATAATAAACCCTATAGACTAAAAAGCTTGGCTTGCAAATATCAGACAAATCATAACCCTAACCATTTTACAAAGTCTCTGGCAAACACTTACTTGTTCATCATCTATAATTCAAAACATCATTTTATTACAATCATGTTCTTAACCGTTTGACTGTAAAAATACAATGTGAAGCAATTTTGAAAAGTAGTATATTTTTAGATGCAGAGGTACAACACATCATTAATGTCATCGAAATAAATGCAAATCATCATTAGAGTTATGAATGTCCTTTGATTATTTTAGAAAACGAAAACGAAATCTGTTTCTTGATTCTTTGCAGTGCAAATGTACTTAAAGATGTAGAAGTGCACATTCATTCCTATTTACAACTATGGTCAATATTTTTAATCTGTATTAAGAAAAACACCCACAGCTAATCGTGAGAAGGCTTTCTGTTATCCCCATTTATTGTTTTTCCTTTTTTAATAACGTTAGTTATCCGTTATGAAAATCAACACGTTTATAACAAACATTCATGCGATCGTTCGTGTGGTAGTATATTAGTATAATTTGAAACAACTACAAATAGTAATTATTATCTAGTGTGTTTCATATTTCGTTTAAAACCAACAAATAAAAGGTACAGAAATATGCATTTAATAACAAGGATTTTGTCAGAACTATAAATAAAAATGTTAAAAGCATTACACAATCTAAGGCCCATTATGGATTGTTTCACAATGATTTGAGTAAAACATAAACATAAAAACTTTGACGTTAAAAAAATTAAATGTCTTTTTTTTTCGAAATAGATTTTTTCATTGAGGACACTTTTTGTTATGTGGTCGATTTACTCTGTTAGTATTCAATCTTTTATATTTGATTGTTGGTGCATTTATTTTGAAAATGAGAGATCTATCCTTCCCATGCATTCCTTTTTATAATGTGAATTGTTTGTTTGTTTTATTATTTTATAAGACGAAATAGTGTGCCCAAAATTCAAATGTGTTAAATTT
>NW_026853767.1:0-59173 GCF_026571515.1 Ruditapes philippinarum
ACGACGACGACAAAGACGGAGATGATGATTATGATGATGATGATGATGATGACGACGACGAAGAGCTTTTGTTAAGCTTGTTATTTCGTATTTTTTAACATCTGTATCATTGTTTCATCTGTTATCTTGGCAGTTATATCTGCAAGATAAGTAATATCTTTTTACGGTATTAATATGACACAATCAATCAACTTTGAAACATTTTTATTTAATTTGTTATTTGCGTTTAGTAAAGAGACGTTACAAATTAGATTTTATGTATCATTTTATTGATTTATTTTTTTTGAAGTAAAATAAATGGTTATGAATAATGAATACATTATATTGAAAGATTATTAATAATTTACTGACTTTTTTCCAGTTAATTTTAAAATCATAATCGTCGGTCAATATGACAATTGAATTTTTAAAATTTATATAATATAAACATAGTAATAAACGTAATAACTCAGTATTAAAATAGCACATAAAAGAAAGAAAAAAAATCATAAAAGATGAAGAAAAAGACATATTAAAATAGAGATTACAATTATTGTATTAAAAAAAAAACAATTATGCTCAACATGATTAACATGACTGAGCATAATTAAATTTAATCAGTGTCATAATAGTGAACAGATATCTTAAGATACATGTATTTAATGATGGGGACTTCGCTAATAGTGATTACATAATATGGGTCAATAAACAAGTGTGGTGTTGACCATGCGTTACACAAATGAATTATAAATGATTGTATATGCCCGTTGCCATTGATAATCACGATATTACATTGATGAACATAAAAAACTAACAATTATAATTATAAATTAAAATGTTGTAATTTAAAAAAGATGACTGATGCATATATTTTGGCAAAGTCGGCATGAAATATCGTCAATCATCGATAAAGATAATAATATAAAAATACTACATGTATTTAATTACCATTTAATTGTTCAATACTTTTATTTGAAAATCTTATCTTTTTAGATTTTGTCATCATTTGCTATACTTTCAGGCCGGATTAATTTTTCTTTGATCTATGTTAGTCTTTACGATATTGATGCAGCATTTGTTTATCAAATAATGAAAAAAAAAACAACAACAACAAAATAAAACAACATAACAAACCGCTGTGAAATTAATCAATTAACATACTTCCCGTATTTAATATCAATCATGATCCCTATTGTGTTAATAAGGTTTTTCTCTGATTTGACCAGGCGACCATATTTTTTATTCCAATCTGACCTGTGTATCATTACGATAAATATTCTGACAAAATAAAACTCAATCAAAAATGTGGCCTGTAATGTGTTAACAAGAATCTTTTTTATTTGACCTGGTGACACATTTTTGCCAAAGATGACTCATATTCAATGTCACTTGATGTATAATCAATATAAATATTTTGACAAACTTTGTTGAAGATAAAATCAAAATTGTGTCTTCTAGTTTACAAGCAAGTTTTTCCCATTTGATCTGGTGACCTAGTTTTTGACCCAAAATAATTCAGGGTTCGACTGTATCGAATGTGAGCAAAGTCGATGACTGTGACCTCTTGAGTGTAAATTTGATGTTTTTCTTTTATCCATATTTAAACTCATCAAATATATTATAAATATGAACAGTGTGACAAAATTAATGAAAATCCAATGAAAACCATAACCTCTAAAAATTTAACAAACTCAAAATGTAAACGCCAATACATTGAAATGTTAATAGTTCACGCACAGGTGAAATCAAAGAAACATTAAAAAAAAAGTAAAAAAGTAAAAAAAAAAAAAAAAAAAAAAAAAAAAAAAAAAAAAAAAAAAAAAAAAAAAAAAACACGAATATTAAGATCGTTATTTAGCAACAGTTTAATTACTTTTTGCAGTGCGAATATGTACAACTCCACATGCTTTACATAAGTAGAATTTTAAGATGTACAAATGATTTTGTTCGTATAAACTGCTTAATACAAGGATGTGATTGAATACCGCAACGCCCTTTATATAAAAATATCTGAGCTACATCATGTAAAATGAAATCTTAGTTTAACAGTATAAAGAAAGACGAACACATGAAAGAAAAAATGCATCATCATAACAAACTCTAAGATAATGCATTATTAACTAAATATATGTGATATTTACGTCTTCTCGTGTATTTTAGACTGAATACTGCTAAAATCATGTTAAGAAAATATCCGACTAATATGATTGTGTGTGTGCGTGTGCGCGTGTGTGTGTTTAAGTGCGTGCGCGTGCGCGCGCGTGTGTGTGCGTGTGCGCGTGTGCGTGTGTGTGTGTGCGTGCTTACACGCGCGAGCGCGTGTGTGTGATTCAAGCCACTCCGACAAATGGTCGCATATGGTGAAATTCTAGCTTAACTGGTCGATGATGACGTCAGGTGCCTATCGTGAGTCTGACATGAGCGGGCTCAGGAGTAGAACATCCGACCTTCTCTAAGCTAGAAGAAAGTATCCAGGTCCCTAACTGGATTCAAATACACAGCAATTAGGGGCAAGTTGTTTGATTTGTCTGTATGTCACTCAAGCTAAATTTTGGAGTTTCTTAAAGTGTCCACGGGAGCATAAACTTGAGGTGAGTGGCGACTCGAGATGTAACCATGAACAGTTATTATGGCTCCCAAAATCAAAGTTTCATTCAGAGAATATTAAATATCAGGAAAATGCAACAGATATTTGAGCCGAGGGAAAAGTCAAAATTGATCGTGCCTGAATTGATATAATCTTTTGACTCATTGTCTGTTGAGGCAATTACATTAATTTGGCCACGTGACATAGCATCGGTAACTTTCGCATTGAACAGCGTATTGTTTTGTTCAACGTAAGTACTTGTTGTTGTTGCTGCATCAGTAAGCGGTGTTGATATTGACGATGAAGCAGAATATACCGGAACGGTGGTTATCATCGTGCTCGGTAGAGTTTTAGAAGAGAATGATTTTATCTTTGACATTAGTGGAACTTGTGGTGATATTAAAAACGATGATGTAACTGATTTTGACAATACTGTAACTAACGATGACATTGTACAAGAGGATGTGATTTCTTTTATAATTTTTGTGTCTTGTATTGAGATGGACGAAGACGGTGTTATTGATCGTAACGATATTTCATTTAAGGATTGAATCGTTGAAGACAATGAAATTGATTGTGATGGTAACGTAAATGAAGATGATATTGTAAAAGGTGTGGTTGAAAGTGATGTTGCTGTTTCTTGTGTTGACATGGTAGATGGAAGTGTTGTTGATTGTGTCAATATTGTAACTGGTATTAGAGTATTCGATGTTGACATGGTAGATGATGGCGTTGTTGATTTTGACGAGGTCGTTGCAGGTGTTTGCATGGTAGATGATGGCGTTATTGATTGTGATGAGACAGTTACAGGTATTGACATGGTAGATGATGGCGTTATTGATTGTGACAAGGTCGTTACAGGGGTTGACATGGCAGATGATGGCGTTATTGATTGTGACGAGGTCGTTGCAGGTATTGACATGGTAGATGATGGCGTTATTGATTGTGATGAGACTGTTACAGGTATTGACAAGGTAGACGATGGCGTTATTGATTGTGATAGCGTAATTGATTGTGACGAGGTTGTTACAGGTATTGTCATGGTAGATGATGGCGCTATTGATTGTGATGAGGTTGTTAAAGGTATTGACAAGGTAGATGATGACGTTATTGATTGTGATGAGACTGTAACAGGTGTTGACATGGTAGATGATGGCGTTATTGATTGTGATGAGGCTGTTTCAGGTGTTGACATGGTAGGCGATGGCATTATTGATTGTGATGAGGCTGTATCAGGTGTTGACAAGGTAGACGATGGCGTTATTGATTGTGATGAGGCTGTAACAGGTGTTGACATGGTAGATGATGGCGTTATTGATTGTGATGAGTCTGTTACAGGTGTTGACATGGTAGATGGCGTTATTGATTGTGATGAGGCCGTTACAGGTGTTGACATGGTAGATGATGGCGTTATTGTTTGTGATGAGACTGTTACAGGTGTTGACATGGTAGATGATTGCGTTATTGATTGTGATGAGCCTGTTATAGGTGTTGACATGGTAGATGATGACGTTATTGATTGTGACGAGGCCGTTACAGGTATTGACATGGTAGATGATGACGCTTTTGATTGTGACGTGGTTGTTACAGGTGCTGACAAGGCAGATGATGGCGTTATTGATTGTGATGTGGCTGTTATAGGTGTTGACATGGTAGGTGATTGCGTTATTGATTGTGATGAGGCTGTAACAGGTGTTGACATGGTAGATGGTGGCGTTATTGATTGTGATGAGACCGTTACAGGTGTTGATATGGTAGATGATGGCGTTATTGATTGTGATGAGACCGTTACAGGTGTTGACATGGTAGATGGTGGCGTTATTGATCGGGATGAGACCGTTACACGTGTTGACATGGTAGATGATGGCATTATTGATTGTGACGAGGCCGTTACAGGTGTTGACATGGTAGGTGATTGCGTTATTGATCGTGATGAGGTTGTTACAGGTGTTGACATGGTAGATGATGGCTTTATTGATTGTGACAAGGCCGTTACAGGTGTTGACATGATAGATGATGGCGTAATTGATTGTGACGAGGCAGTTACAGGTTTTGACATGGTAGGTGATTGCGTTATTGATTGTGACGAGGCTGTTACAGATATTGACATGATAGATGATGGCGTTATTGATTGTGATGAGACCGTTACAGGTGTTGATATTGTAGATGATGCCGTGATTGATTGTGATGAGGCTGTAACAGGTGTTGACATGGTAGATGACGGCATTATTGATTGTGGTGAGGGTGTTACTTGTGTCGACATGGAAGAATTTAGTGTTTTTGATTGTGAGGATTTTGTTTCTGGTTTTGACCAGATTTTTGATGTTGTTGATGTCGTTGTTGATGGTTGAGATGATAATGATGATGATGACACTAATGGTGGTAAATTACATAACTGAGGCAAAATAATGCGAGTAAAATCATATGGATTTGAATATATCATATCATTATCTTGATCATCTTGTATATTAAATTTTCCATCCAAACACATGACGAACATTAAAGATTTGACGCTAGTGCCATGACAAGTCCATTCCAATGCCGTGGCATGAGGTAGATTACCATGACTGTTGAGGCCATTTAGAGTCAAAGTACTAGAATTATACTCTGGTATTATACAGTCACATAAGCATCCCATTTCTGTGGTATCCCACTGACCTGATATACACTCCGCAGCATTTGGTCCAAAATGTGTAGCTACACCTTCTTTACAATTAATAAAGAGATAAACACCAAACGTTTGTAACTCTGAAATACACGGCGAGTCTGTATTTGGGTATGGTGGACACTGCACGTCTTCACATGTTGGCCTCAACCCCCATTCACCATTAGCTTGACATTTAACTTGTGATGGTCCTAGGAGAGTCGTCCCATCAAGGCACGTGACCTCTACGACACTACCATAGTGATTTCTTTCAATATAAGAGTTATCCTGGAATAAATCTGCGTCTTGTATTGACCCGAATTCCCCACAATCCCTTGCGGTACATGTCGGTGGCGTTGAAGGTAGCCACTCCCCATCTATGCGACATAGCATTTTATTTTGCCCGGCCATCGCATAGCCTTCATTACAAGCAAATTGAATAATTGTACCAACTTCGTATGTTGGCGTGTTCTCTAATCGTCCGTTTTCTGGTGTTTCAACATGCGAACAGTAAATTTGTTCACACCGGAAGTTTCCGTCCGTCCATGTTGTACCGGTACAAGTGTAATAGCGGCTGGTTCCCACTGGATTATATCCAAGTTCACAATCATAGCGTATGGTGGTATCTTGTTGATAAGGCGAAATACCAGTAACGTTGTTAGTAGCATTCGGAATACTTGGTGGATCCCCGCAATCTGCTTTGGTGACTGATATCGCTACGATGTAAGAAAAGAACATAATTATTACATCTTTATAAGATAGAAAATGATGAAACAGAGATATATGATGTAGGTTATTTCTGTTTATCATATACGATAAGATGAAAGTAAACAGAATTTAAATATGGACTCTATGTGAAACAGAAAATGAATCAACAACTTCATACTGCAGCTTTTCAATTTTGAGTTTACACCTTTTCGTTGTAAATGGGAGGGGTTATTGTATTACAAAGCCAAATTCTATGTCAATGTCAAACATACAAAATGCACATCATAATTTGCAACAAAAATGTTTATCAAAATGTAAGATGCTATTATCAGATCCCCTCACGAACTAATTGGATTTGTAAGAAATGCCTTTATTAAAGCATCAGGGCCTATTTCTTTTACAAAACAACAACTGTACAAATGCTGCGTATGCAAGGCTGTGTATCTGTTAAGTTGTTGTAAGCATTTTGGATAACTGGTGGACTTTCACACTCTCCTTTGATGCATACTGCTCCTGAAAATGTTATATTAATATACAAATATACAAACTGAGTTACTTTGTTCCGTTTGAATGTTCATGTTTTTTCTCTAATTCTATTGAAAGTAAAGAAATATATTTTGTCCAGTCTTTCGTTTATTCAACATATACATATACCTAATAGAAGGGTAATGAAAGTCTGTAATTATTTAAAGACAATGACCATTGTCTTTTAACATTATTAAACATATATACGATCTTAGCAGAAATAAGAAAACTGGCCGTACTGCCTCTTATAGCTTTTATACATTTTTTTGTGTGTATTTGATACACATTACGCAGAGCTATACTGGAAATCAATTGATACTTCAGAAGAAATTCCTGATGAGAGATATGATTTACACTGAGAGGATGTTTTATCTAGACCTTTGGTTAATCAGCTACATTTTTTTTAATGAATTGATCAATTTAGGTTATATTTCGGATATTTATTACTACACATAAGATGCATACTTCTGTAGAATTTTATTTAAATCACATTTCGATAAAATGTCAAACTTAACAGAAAAAAACAGTCTTATAAAAAGTCAAAGTCGCAAAATGGCGGCAAAATAACAATGTGAAAAGTCACTCAACAATATCACTTAACTGTCCTGGTAAAACTCTCTGGTTTAATATTTGGTGTGACCACCTCTAGCTCTCAGTAAGTGAGCACATCGTTGTCTCATCGACATAACATAGTTTGAAATAGTCTGCTGAGGAATGTTGGCCCATTCTTGGATCAGCATCTGCTCTTACTGAACAAGATTTGCGGGCGGATTCGGTCCGCTCCAAACACGGCGGCCAAGTTCATCCCACAAATGCTCAATGGGGTTCATGTCCGGGGATTAAGACGGCCATGGAAGAACTCTCACTTGTTGCTGTCGTAGAAGCCTCTCCGTGGTCGCATCTGTGTGCGGGGTCGCCCCATCCTGCATCAGAACCATACCTCGCCCACCGGCACGCAGGTGAGGAATGGCCTCCGGAATCAGAATCTCCTGTTGATATTTCAAAGCGTTGAGATTACCACGGATGACTACGAGGTTGGTCTTAGTATGAAAGGAAATCCCAGCCCAAACCATCACCGATCCCCCCACCGTAGTGGTCACGATCGTGAACGCAGCTGTCGTTTAAACGCTCGCCTCGACGCCTATAGACGCGCATCCTGCCGTCACTGTTTTTCAAGTTGAAACGGCTTTCGTCTGTGAATAAGACGTTGGCCCATTCAGCACGAGTCATTCTCTGGTGACGGCGGGCCCATTGCTCACGTCTTCGGCGATGTACGTCGGTAAGTACAAGGCCACGAAACGGCCTCCTTGCTCTTATACCATGATCACGGAGGCGGTTAAGTACCGTTTTCTGGCTTATTGATCTGTTATTGTTATGAGTGCCTATCGTCTTCCTGGCGGTTGAAGCTGCAGTTCTAAAACGGTTGTTAAGGTGATCAGCAACAATCTGTGCATCTTGTGCTGGAGTTGTCACTTTTCTGCGAGGTTGCCTGCGCTCATCTTCAACACGACCTGTGCGCTGGAACTTGGTGAAGAGGTTGGTGATTGTAGAGACATGCCTGCCAAAAATTCGAGCAACCTGCAGAGAGAACAGAAGTCATGCAACTTCATATCATATCTGTACATTTTCTAAGCTATAAATGCTAAAATAATTTGATTAAATATTGTTATTTACAATAAATTATTTCACGAAGAATGATTTAATACCATATTTAGATGAACAGAATATTTTAATGATGAATACCTGTACTCGGGATGATCCAGCCTGTAACATGCCAATTGCGCGAGCGCGTTCTGCATTGTTCATACGCGGCATTTCAGCAGTTCTATCACTAAAATGTTTTTTTTTGGTATGATTTTTGCTATAGAATACTGATTTGATAAGAAAAATCGATTTTGACCACTGAATTCACAAAATCTCGTGCATAATTATAAAACTACACATGAAAGCACGTGCAAATTAGAATATCGTCACGGTCGATGATTTTCATGATTTTTAAAAAGCATTGGCCATGTAATTAATTAATGCAAATAATAAAGTCCATACCTTTTACCATTATTGAATAATTTTAATTTAAAAAAGGTCTAGTTAGATCATCCTTTCAGTGTAGTTTCTATTTTTTCAACACATGTATAATATCCTTTTGATAATGTTCACTTGAGTTTAGTTTATTTCTCACCTAACAAAGATGCCAGCATGACTTTACAAACACCAAGCAATGCCATCTTGTCTTCTGTCTGTTTACAGTTTTTCTTAACCTGTAAACAATTCATAGACATTGGCCGAATAGATACCATCTGAAATATGTTACGGGATATTTGCAAAACTCGGGTATGAAAATGTCAGCTACGACTGTATGTTAACTATCTTGACTTTAGTTTATTTTCAAGAGCAGAGAACAAAATGAATACACGTACAAGTTAAACTGTATAATTATTAACATTTACAAATAAGCAAACTTTTCTATTGTTCCTCAAAAATGTTTTGATTTCAAAGAGTTTATGTTTGAAATATTTGATTCTTTAGTATCATCTAGTTAATGCTCGGGGCGAAATCACGCTAATAAGCGGAGAGTGCGCTATATTTCGGATGGTATCTATTAAATTTTCCCCGCGCCCCTGCTACTTATCGGGTTTTCTCTCCGCTCCCCCGCTATTTTAACTTGATAATTCTCAACTTTTCGCTTGGCGAGTTTGCGGGGCGGAATCCGGCTATTAAGCGTAGGTCGCGAGGCGAAGTTTTATTGTTTTCGCTTCACGCCCCGCTGTTTTATTTCTTTAATATCGCTCCGCGCCCCCAATCATCGTATTTTCGCTCCGTGCCCCGCCAAAATTAATAGGCGTGGAGCCGATCTCCCGTAATTTATATCTGGAAAACTTCCTGATATTAAAGAATCTACAGTCCGTTTAAAGAAATAGAAATATGTAAACAGAGGGTGAAAATTCCAGAGAAAATTATTTAAGAAAAATATACTTACTGTAAAATAAGCACGTTGTGTTTTTACATATATATCCTCTATACTAGTGCCAAAGGATAATTACTTTTTTTCCAGCCCTGTAAGGCTTGAAATTCGAGCACACTGTACAAAATTCAAACCTGGACAAATTCATTGTACAAAGGTAGAAAGTTAAGAGGACGCTATCTATGTTTAGCGGTTTGACAATTTTGTCATTGTACGCACTTATGATAAAGTGGTGACGCAAAGATTGCATAGAAAAATAAGTTAATATATCCGTTACTTGAAAAGTATGGTCATATAACCGGATGTTGTTGCAAGCTGCCAGCCGGTTATTAAAAGTATATACATCGTCACGTTAAAGAGAGGCCTTACAATTGCATATTTTTTTTTCGTTTTTTTTCTTCATCCTAAAAACAAGCAAAGTCGTTGAGCGTATATCCCTCGCCGAGTACTGGTTAATACTTACACAACAACTGGTGATATGAGGCTTTATTTACATAAATTTGGCATGCAAATTACCTTTTCGTATTGATGGTTCCCATAAAGTATTGTTGAAATCAATCCAACAGTTGAAAAGAAATAACAATATTACTGTATTTGCTTTCTGTTCAACTAATCAAGGACCATAACTCTATATTGAAGGGTCTGACCGGAACAAGGCAATGCTTGTTCCAATAAAGTTCATTGAATTCCAGCCAGTACATGCAGAGTGATAGCGAGGAAACGATTATTGCTCTATATGCATACTGCATAACTTATCAAGGGCCATAACTCTGTGTTTAAGGGTATGATTGCAACAAGGTGACGATATAAGCTCCCATAAACAAATCTCCATATCTCCACATACATTGCACGGGTCATTGGTGTTCCATACATGTTTAAACCTTCAATAGTGATCATCGTATCTTGGAGATAAACACTTTCAGCCACTAGAATCTTATGTTTGAATGGAAGCTTTTTGAAAAATGAGTTTATTTCTCTAATATTTTCTTCCCTATCTCGACTTTTATTTCCAAAATATATTTCCACTTGAAAATGCTGAGAAATCACCAGAGTCAATCAGTATATCACCCTTTGGTATTGATTCTACAACATCAACATTTTCTGGTTGGAGAACATTGCGTTGAAGACCAATGAATGAAGAAGACACGTAAAAATATCTTGAATTAGATACTGGTTTATTTGTCAATGAGCACATGTGTATGCGTTTTATTAAAGAGATACATGTATATTTTATGACTCTTTTAAACAATGAAAAAAATAAATGCACTAATATAAGACAAAAGTTCAAGTTATATGTAGTATTTACAAAAACTTTTATTTTATTTTCGCTCGCTTCTTATTTATGATTATCCGAAGTTGCAAAGAATGTCATCTAATCGAATGCCATTTAAACGTGCTTTATAGAAGTTGTCTTTCTTTATACCGTTTATACAAATGTATTATCGGATAAGAATGAAAATAATGTAACATTTATTTTCGATGAACACATCAATCAACATATCATCAGTTAATTATGGATATACTTATCAGTTCTGCAAACCATTATAAAACAAGAGGGCTATGGTGACTCTCATTTGCTCACGTGAATCTAATTCAAGTTTACTATAGACATCCTGGAAGAAAAGAATGGTCAATTCCTAAGAAAACAATGATTTTTCGATGGGATAGCATGGTTTTGCATGGCTTTCCTTTGATTTGATCTTATGACCTACTTTTTGATCCAAGATGACCGAAATAATGTCAAATTTAAACCCCACTTATGCATATCACTGAGAGAAACATTCTGCCAAAATCGATGCAGGCCTAGTAAAAATTGCAAACTTTAGAATAGGGACAATTTAATCTTGAGAGCTTGTTTTGACCCTAGATTACCATTTTTTAAGCATAACTTGTATATCATTGAAACAAACATTGTATCAGAATCGTGACCCATATTGTGTAAACAAGTTTATCTCGAATTTGACCTGGCAACAATGTTTTGGATTCCAATCTGACTTGTTTTCGTGAAACTCAATCAACATTGTGGCCTGGCGATATACACTTTTACTAAATATGATCCGAGATGACTCATATTCAATGCCACTTGATATATAATTAATATAAATACTTCGCTAAAGTTTTTTGGAGATCAAATTAAAATTGTGATTTTTTGTATGTTAGCAAGTTTTTTGTATTTGTTTCTATTTGATCTGGTGACTTAGTTTTTGAGCTAAAATAATTCTTATTCAAACATGCTCGTATATCATCGGGACATTTTGACAAAGTTCGATAAGTGTAAATTCAATGCTTTTCTTTTATTTGATCTTGTCCCAAGTTGATCCATATTTAAAAATTCTCATCAAAGATGAATTATAAAATTAGTATGATCATTCTGACAAAGTTTAATGAAAATCCCGTGAAAACCATGACCCCTTAAGTGTTAACAACCCAAAATATAAACGCCATGCAGATCATTGACCAATTTTAATAGTTAGCTTGAGCTATTGCTTAATCATAGTAACAGTTAAAAACAAAACCGAAAATTAAGATCATTATTTAGCAACATTTTAATTCCTTTTGCTGTGCGAATGAGTACAACTCCGCATGCTTTACTTAAGTAGAAATTTAAGATGGACAAATGATTTGTTTATGTATAAACTGCAACGCCCTTTGTATAAAAATATATCATGTAAAATGAAATCTTAGTTTAACAGTATAAAGATAAAAAGACGAGTAGAAAGAAAGAACAAATGAAAGATAGAAAGAAATGGTAATGATAGTAAACTCAAAGATCTATAATGCGTTATTAACTAAATATGTGATATGTGTTGTCGAGTATTTCATACTCAATTCATGTACTGCTTAAATCATGTTAAAAGAATATACATTTGTTGCCATGTACATGAAAGAATCGGGGCTATATGATTTTTTGTATGGTGTTGTCATTCCGACATATAGTCTGATATGGCGACCTTCTAGCTTATCTGGTGGATGATGACGTCAGGTGGAATATTGTGACTTATGAGTCTGACATGAGCAGGCACCTGAGAATAACATCTGACCTTCCGTAAGCTAGAAGAAAGTATCCAAAGTCACTAACTGAATTTGAATACAGAGCGGTTAGGGACAAGTTGTTTGATTTGTCTGTATGTGACCCAAGCTAGATTTTGGAGTCTCTTTAATTGTCCATGGGAGATTCGAGCATATACTTAGAGGTGAGTGGCGACTAGAGATGTAACCATGACATAGTTTTTATGGCTCCCAAAATCAAAGTTTCAGCCAAAGAATATGAAACATCTGAAAAATGCAACAGATACTTGAGCCGAGGAAAAAGTCAAAATGGATCGTGCCTGAATTGATGTAATCTTTTGACTCATTGTCTGTTGATGCAGTTACATTAATTTGGCCACGTGACGTAGACTCAGTAACTTTTGCATTGTACAACGTTTTGTTTTGTACACCATAAGTACCTGTTGTTGTTGTTGCATCATTAAGCGGGGTTGGCAATGACGATGAAGCAGAATATACCGGAACGGTGGTTAACTTTGACGTCATCGTGCTCAAAAGAGATGTAGAAGTCGATAATATTATCTTTGATACTAGTGGAACTTGTGATGATATTATAGACGAGAATGTAACTGATTTTGACAATACTGTAACTGTCGATGGCATTGAAAAAGATGATGTAATTTCTTTTAACATTTTTGTGTCTTGTATTGAGATTGACGAATACGGTGATATTGACCGTGACGATATTTCCTTTAATGATGACATCGTTGAAATTGATTTTGATGGTAATGTAAATAAAGATGATATTGTAAAAGGGTTGGTTGAAAGTGACGAGACTGTTACTTGTGTTGACATGGTAGATGGAAGTGTTGTTGATTGTGTCGATATAGTAAGTGATGTTACTGTTACTGATGTGAACATGGTAGATGATGGCGTAATTGATTGTGATGAGACTGTTACAGGTGTTGACATGGATGATGGCGTTATTGATTGTGACGAGGCCGTTATAGGTGTTGGCATGGTAGATGATGGCGTTATTGAGTGTGATGAGACTGTTAATGATGTTGACATGGTAGATTGTGGTGTTATTGATTGTGACGAGGCCGTTACAGGTGTTGACATGGTAGATGATGGCGTTATTGATTGTGACGAGGCTGTAATAGGTGTTGACATGGTAGATGATGACGTTATTGATTGTGATGAGGCTGTTATAGGTGCTGACATTGTAAATGATGGCGTTATTGATTGTGACGAGACTGTTAAAGTTGTTGACATGGTAGATGATGACGTTATTGATTGTGATGAGGCTGTTACAGGTGATGAAATGGTAGATAATGGCGTTATTGATTGTGATGAGGCTGTTACAGGTGATGAAATGGTAGATGATGGCGTTATTGATTGTGATGAGGCTGTTACAGGTGATGAAATGGTAGATGACAGCATTATTGATTGTGGTGAGACTGTTACTTGTGTCGACATGGAAGAATGTAGTGTTTTTGATTGTGATGATTTTGTTTCTGGTTTTGACCAGATGTCTGATGTTGTTGATGTCGTTGTTGATGGTTGAGATGATACTGATGATGATGACACTAATGATGGTAAATAACATAACTGAGGCAAAATAATGCGAGTAAAATCAGATGGATTTGAATATATCATATCATTATCTTGATCATCTTTTATATGAAAGTTTCCATCCAAACACTTGACGCGCTTTAAAGACAATTTGACGCTAGTGCCATGACACGTCCAATCCAGCTTCGTTGCATGTGGAAGATTACCATGACCGTTGAGGCCATTTAGAGATAAACTACTAGTGTTATAGTCTGGTAGTATACAATCACATGAGCATCCCATTTCCGTGGTATCCCACTGACCTGATATACACTCGGCAGCATTTGGTCCAAAATGTGTACCTACATCTTCCTTACAATTAATAAAGAGATAAACACCGAAAGTTTGTAACTCTGAAATACACGGCGAGTCTGTATTTGGGTATGATGGACACTGCACGTCTTCACATGTTGGCCTCAATCCCCATTCACCATTAGCTTGACATTTAACTTGTGATGGTCCTAGGAGAGTCGTCCCATCAAGGCACGTGACCTCTACGACACTACCATAGTGATTTCTTTCAATAAAAGAGCTATCCTGGAATAAATCTGCGTCTTGTATTGACCCGAATTCCCCACAATCCCTTGCGGTACATGTCGGTGGCGTTGAAGGCAACCACTCACCATCTATGCGACATAGCATTTTGTTTTGCCCGGAGATCGCATGGCCTTCGTTACAAGCAAATTGAATAATTGTACCAACTTCGTATGTTGGGGTGTTCTCTACTCGTCCGTTTTCCGGTGTTTCAACATGCGAACAATAAATTTGTTCACACCGGAAGTTTCCGTCCGTCCATGTTGTACCAGTGCAAGTGTAAAAGCGACTGGTTCCCACTGGATTATATCCGAGTTCACAATCATAGCGTATGGTGGTATCTTGTGGGTAAGGCGAGGTACCAGTTATATTGTTAGTAGCATTCGGAATACTTGGTGGATCCCCGCAATCTGCTTTGGTGACTGATATCGCTATGAGGTAAGAAAAAATATATTTTAGTAAGACATACAGTGACCAAGCAAATAATAAATCTTGATATAGGTTGTTTTTATCTTCCAAATACTGTAATATGAAATTTAACATATTTCAAGTATTGCTGTTTACACAAGGTCCATATGTAAAAAGCAATTGAATCACCATTACCATGTTACATAATTAAACTGAATTTGAATTTGGACCTTCTCGTTGTAAATGCGAGGGGTTATTGTATTGCAAATCCAAATTCTTTGTCAATGCTTGTCAATTACAAAATGTACAAGAAAAAATTTGAAAAATACAAGATGCTTTTATCAGTCCCCCTCCACATCCCCGAACTAATTGGTTTTGTAAGAAATGCATTTAGTAATGCATCAAGACCGATTTCTTTTAAAAGACTGCAGATGAATGTACAAATGCTGTGATATCACTCAACGGAAATTATGGGATTTAGCCTATATAAGGTTATGAACTGCTTCCGGTTCTATAATTTGATAATTAAAATGCGATTTAGCTCATTAATGATTATACGTATATAACAAACAAAAAAACCAAAAATAAAAACTAAAAAAAAACCGGCGCATTACTTACCGACCACGCTGAACAGCATTGCTGCAAAAAGACAACTGGACGACTTCATACTTTACGACTACCTTCACTTTTATCTGAAATGGAGTATAAAAGAACGTAACAAAGGGATAATCAGCTCTGAAAAAAGAAAAAAACCCGTCCAGACCCACCTCTAGGGTGTGATATATTTGCGCTTGTTGATCGAACTCCGCCATCTTGTTTTAATATAGCAAAGTTATCAGAGATTTTTACGTGTTTACATTTGGGTGCATTTCCGAAAATAATTTGAGCCGCGTCATGACAAAACCAACATAATGGGTTTTGCGACCAGCATGGATCCAGACCAGCCTGCGCATCCGCGCAGTCTGATCAGGATCCATGCTGTTCGCTTACAGACCCTATAACAAGTAGAGAAACCGATAGCGAACAGCATGGATCCTGATCAGACTGCGCGGATGCGCATGCTGGTCTTGATCCATGCTGGCCGCAAACGCACTATGTTGGTTTTGTCGTGACGCGGCTCATTTGTTTTCCGATCCATCTCCTGATTCTCGTAACGAATTCATGACAACCTGGCAGCGTGCTTATAGCCGTATCGGTAAATTTTCCATTGTCAAACACGAAAGAAAATACAACATAACGTGCAATAATTGCTTATTTTAGTTTTCGGAAAACTAATAGTTTCGAAAAATAAAAAGGCTTATTCTATCAATCAATTAAATAAAGATCCTTAATTGAACTAAAGAAATTTAACAGAATTACCGTCTTGCAACAGGCTTAAAATACTTTTCATAATAATAATAATAATAATAGTATGAAAATAATAATAATAATACGACTTTTATTAAACGAGAGAACTCATTTGAACAATACATAAATCTTCCATGAGGCCTCCAACCAAGAATAATAACCAAGTTCCGGTTGTATTTATAGACATGCGATTCAAATCACACCAATTGTTACCATTTAAAAGATCAGGTGTAAGAGATTCAACTACTCTGTTTAAGAGATACACCAGAAGTTGAAAGGGTATCATCAGCAAAATATTCCAATGTCTTTTTTGTTGTTGTTTGTTTTTCTTTTCAAAAGACAAAAATAGGTCATTGATATAGATTAAAAACAGTATAGGATCTGGCACTGAACCCTGACGAACACCAGTAGTTCTACATATAAACAGGATCTGTAAGGTAATTGTGTTCTGCTACCTAATACGGAGATTTCATGAAGGATCAAAGTTATGGTATAGAATTTGATTTCTCTCAAGGTATTGCATTAAATGTTAACTGACATGACGTTCAATAATAATTGATATTAAGGGTAGTATGGAAATAAGACTATAATCTTTTTGGTCACTTTAAGAATCCCTTTTATGTAAAATATTTGAAAATGAATTGTTAAGAATGTTAGTGTTAGATATATTGGTAAGTACGGGAGCAAACCTGTGGGCTGATATTTTAGAAACCTTGCACTGAGGCCATCTGAGCCACATGACTTTGTAATATCTAGCGATTTTAATTGGTTATGTATTTTGAAAGGGCTAAGATGCATTTAGTTCAACAAGCTTAGATTTTATAACCATTCTAATTAATGGCATGATGGTATTCGTGTACATTTTGCCAATTGAGTGTTGAATAAATTTGCAGTGATAAAGAGGTCAGTATCTGCCTGGTTGCCACAGTTATCACCATCAATAAAATATGTTTGAACGTTGGATTTGTAACCAGATAATTAATTTACATCAGTCCACAATTTTTTTAACTATTCTGGTCAGTAGTTTTATGATCGATTTTTCTGTAAATGAAAATGTGATGACGATTTTTTTTTTCATTTTAATTTCTCGACAAGTCAAATATTTTTCAGCTTTATGGAAATACGATCGGACAAAAAGTCATAATCGATCATTGAAAGTAATCGAACAACCCTTTTCGATCAATCATCGATTATATAATCGAAATATTATCAATAACAAACTTCGACGGGAGCGATAGCGACAGTAGAATGTTTCTATATTCTGTAGAACAGCTACGGATGAATACTAACATACGTAGTGTCCTCATTATTATCCACATTATTACGTCACTACGCGGTTCTATGAAGTACTATGAGAAATAGAAGGCGGCAATGAACGGAATTCATTATAGTATCGACTTTTTTCTTCTATGAAAATTAACGCACAGAATTTTTAAGAAATACAGCGTTTTCATTGGATGACAAATAAAGTTGGACACTTATAGAAATTAATAGCACATTTCAATGTCACTCTTTTATTACTGATACCTACAATACTTTCTATACAGAAATTGATTGTTTTTGTCTCGCAGCATTTGTGGAAAATTATGACATTCCTTTCATTTAGAATAAAAAAAACCTATATGGCTAGGTTGTGCAAATATCTGGCGTCAAAGTGGCTCAACGTCACACTAAATGGTAGCATTTCAATATTAACCGTCCCTCAAATAAATATGAAATTTCTTATTTACTAAATATATTGAACTTTTTCTCATAAAATTATTTTAACTTATTCAATATATTCAATACAGAACCTACACTCATTCATTATTCACTGTTATGTTTTTTCTTTCAATGAGCGACAGATTGAATAAACACAGTTAATATAATGTGAAGACAACAATACCCAAATATTTCCTGAAAGTTGAGGCTTTATTTCCATTCTGCATTTTATACAAAATTATACATGTGTGATTTAATTGGTAGATAAAGGTTAGTATATTAACAACAAATATATATTATGCCACCAGCTAGAAAGATATTTATTCCCGATGGGGTAGGTTTGTTCAATTATTTATTTCTGAATGTATTAACATTTGTTTTCAGATATCTATCATTTCCTGCATACAAATAATTCATTACCAGCTGTCTGAACAAATGTAAATCCACCAAGTAGAAAAATGCGCTGTACGTTATCATTGATATTTTTGAGCGCCATACGTTATCATTTCCGGAAACTGCCCCGATATGAATATTTACAGCAGTAAATCTGGCCAGAATGGGCATGGATGCTTAGATGACGACCTACTACAACTTTCTTAAGTCAGTGGTTTCAGTTAATATACATATTAGTAAAAGAAAGAAGCCGTACGTTATCAAGATCAAACCGGAGGAAAATTATCTCGCTTCGATTCTAGTGACGCGCATTTCAAAAGAAGTACGGGACGAAACATCATGAAATAAAATCCTGTGTGCCCGGTAAATTGTGGTGAAGGTTATTATACATGTATATACCTTTACACATGAACATCTCGAATTTCAGAGACGAAAAGGAAAAACTTACTTTTCGGCTGCATCCGCCGTCTTGTTTGTTTGGGTAACGAACAGCGTGATTCTCTCCCTTGTCACTGTCAACTATTAACTCCATGGTCACCAATATGCTTTAGTGTCCAGCTTTATTTGTCATCCAATGAAAACGCTGTATTTCTTAAAAAATATGTGCGTTAATTTTCATAGAAGAAAAAAAGTCGATACTATATTGAAATCCGTTCATAGTCGCCTTCTATTTTTCTATGCTTCATAGTACCGCGTAGTGACGTAATCAAGGGCAATATAAAGCTTGACACTAAATATGTTAGTGTTCATCCTTAGCTGTTCTACAGAAATTAGAATTATTCTCCTGTCGCTATCGCTCCCGTCGAAGTTTCTAATTTCTGTAGAACAGCACGGATGAACACATACATATACTTCATATTCATTTGAATGAAAATTATTGTTTCAACCAAAGCTGGCTTTAATTTAGAGTGTTGTTATAATACAGTGAGTCACTTAAGTAACAGCAAGAAAATAAATTACCGATAATCGATTATTAAACTTTGTATTCGATTATCGCTGATCGGTCATATAAACGATCAATTTTCGGTTATATTCGATCATCGTTTAATCCTTACGTACATATCGACATTGATACTAAATACTCCCTTTTTTATTAATTTTGACGACTTTTTTCTTGTTCAAATAAGATTTATAAAAACAATTCGTGGCATTTAATTTATCAGAGTACTTCCATCGCAAAACCGTAACCGTTATCAATATTATACTGTGGCAGTTATCATATTTTCATCATAATATGTATACTGTATGACATACTTTCCTTGTGATTTATTGCGGTTAATATTTATTATGTTATTCAATGTCAGTAGTTGACCTTCCAGCTTGGCAAGCTTGCAGGATTCGAACCCATGCCGGTAAGGGGATTTGTCATGGTCGATGTCCTCCGCGCAAAGAAATTAGTCCCAACTTTTTACATTAAAGCAGGCATTTAATCATTTTGTATTTTGTAATATCAAACGATACTCTTCAATCTGAAACGCCCTTCCTTTTTTTTTTAACAAAAGAACCATCTAGCATGTTTTTCTAGATTTTTTAAAATTTTATTTCCCGACAATTTTATAGTCATTTGACGACATTCCAGTTGAAATGGAGAAGACCTGATATACCCTTAGCCTAAGCATGTTATTACGAGCAAGAGCGAGTACAAGAGTGGAAAAATCGACCTCCTGTAATGTATAGCTGGAAAACTTCCCCATATAAAATAATCTTAAGTCCTTGACATGATTCGAATATGCAACATGGGCTTTTTAAGCAACATAAATATGGAAACTGAGACTGCAAATTCCAAGGAAAATAGATTTAGAAAAAATACACTTACCGTAAAAATAAGTACAGTGTGTTTTTACATATATATCCAATCCGTCATTAATATCGGAAAAAAAGTTCGACTTCAAACAGTTTGTTATCCTCCTTTCGTATATACTTAAATCATTGACATGTCAATGAGCAATTATAAATAGAAACATACTGTATACGTGACGTAAGATGATGTGATGTATCAACTCACTTCCTTGATGTTAAGCAGTTGATTACAATTAACACATTAACTGCATAAACTGGCAGTGTTTTAGCTTTTGCCACCAGTATAGAACCAGACCAGTTTGCACTTTCTGACTAGCCTTTATAACACAGGGGCTTTTGTTTCCCACTATATACATGATATATATAGCAGTCCATTCAAAGGTTTAGAGATTTCAGTCAGCCATGTACAAACGGTATAGAAGCCAAGGTGTGCAGACTGGCTTGTCTCTATACAGGCAAAGGCTAATTATCTTCGTTTTTCTGCCCTGTGAGGGTTAAAATTCGAACGGACAGTACAAAATTCAAAGCTGGGCAAATTGATTATACAAACTTAGCAGGTTAAAGGGACGCTATCTATGTTTAGCAGTATCTACGCACTAATGATAAAGTGTTGATGCAAAGATTACATGGAAATATAAAGTTTCTATATCCGTTACTTGAAAAGTATTATGTTGTTGCAAGCTGTCAGGCGGTTATTAAAAGTATATATGAGCTGCGTCACGACAAAACCAACGTAATGCCTTTGCGACCAGCATGGATCCAGACCAGCCTGCGCATCCGCGCAGTCTGATCAGTATCCATGCTCTTCGGTAACAAACTCTATTACAAGTAGAGAAACTGATAGCGAACAGCATGGATCCTGATCAGACTGCGCGGGTGCGCAGGCTGGTCTGGATCCATGCTTGTCGCAAACGCACTTTGTTGGTTGCTCAAAAATCGTCACGTAAAAGAGAGACTTAAAAATTTGCATTAATTTTTTTTTTTTTTCGTTTTTCTTCTTTTCCTCCAATCTCGTCCCACTCACTTCCTCTCCTGCCTAAATACGTAAGTAAATATGATAGAAAAGAAGCTTTAAAAAATAGGATTTCTTTTATATTATGATGATATCATATCATCCGTTTGATGAGACATAATGGGCGGAATGAAATATTCAAAATGGCGCCCAAGATGGCGAATGGATAATAAGAGCATTAGGAATATCCCGACGATGTTTATCCTAAGATTGACGGAAAGGGCCGAAAAGTTGCGACTGTACTAAAAATGAATTGAAATAATGTTTTATACATTCTGATCCAACGCTTTATAGTTCAAAGCACAGAAATATCACTTCTTTTTATCTTTTAGAAATGTCAAACATGTGTTTATTTAATAAGATATTAATAATTGAAATTAGAGTATGTTACTAGATGTTTGACAACAGAAGAAAGTCGCGCTGAATAAGCAGTCATGTGTGGTTAAGGTAGCTAATATTAAACAAAGTAGTATTTTGACCTCCGTACAAAATACTTTATTACTCTAAATATACTAATTCCCAACAGACCAAAAGAAGCAGCAGATAGTTCATTTAAATAACAAATGAGCCGCGTCACGACAAAACCAACAAAATGGGTTTGCGACCAGCATGGATCCAGACCAGCCTGCGCATCCGAGCAGTCTGATCAGGATCCATCCTGTTCGCTATCAGTTTCTCTACTTGTTATACGGTTTGTAAGCGAACAGCATGGATTCTGATCAGACTGCGCGGAAGCGCAGGCTGGTCTGGATCCATGCTGGTCGCAAACGCACTATGTTGGTTTTGTCGTGACGCGGCTCAAATGAGTATTACCGGGAACTGTAACAAGATACAAAACGGAAGTTTTGAGAAATAAATATGATAGTATTTCTGGGGCATAATGGGCATTTAAAGTGGCATTATGTCCATACAAGTCTCATTGATGAGTACACAGCTAAAATTAAAAATAGGTTAGCATTTTGCCTTAATTGTATTATATTTTGTATTTTACTATGGGAAAATAATCAATAATCCAGATGATTGCGTATGTATTCTATGCTTAATGAGGGTCTATCCGCCCTTTCAGGCACTGAGAGTACGAACCCTGCCCCCCCCCCCTTTGTCCTTAAACGTTGTTACATGCCAAAACGTGACCTATAGATTTTGAATAAGTCATTTCCTGAATGATACTTAATATGTATGCAAGTCGATTTTATAACCCTTGTGATCCACGAATGTTTCTATATATTTTGTTAGAATGTATCAGTTATTCAACATAAAAAAGAGTGGGACAGTCTTTTTATAATTGAGGTACTTTTTACGCTTTATCTTAAACAAGTTTCATTATCAGTTATTGGTCAGTCACCATTATATTTGTCAATTTCTTGAAACATTTAACTAATTCAATTAAACTTGACAGCGAAAAAATCAACATAATGTCAATTTAACGAAACTGCTATATAACAAATATATTGACAGTTACTTCCCTTCCTTGATAATGGGACATGCACATTGTCTGTAGGCCCAAAAATTCAAAATCACTTAAAAAAATAATGTTTAACCCTAGAAACTTATAAAAAGCCCATATGGCTAAAGAGGACCAATGAAATAATTCAATTGGATTTTAAAGATGTAATCATTTTTTAAACTCTGGAAGAAAGTTAGCTGTAGCTCAAAGAAACAATTATTTGGCCCCTGACGGTGTTTGAACCCACCCGACCAGCAATCCTTAGACCACTAGTGCGGCGCGTAAACCGCTTGGCCTATTCCGTGCTCAATCACTCGCATTTGGACGACTGTACTGAAAGATATTCTTACAAGTTCTAAAAAAGAGCGCGTCAAAATTCAATATATTTAATGAAAAATTTACAAGTATTTATGAAAAATGTAAACTGAATAAACTTGAATTATTGAAGCTAGCATAAGACACTGAGTACATTTAAATTTCCAAACTGTTGTCAACATATGCACAAATAAATTGCGGCTCTTTATACGTAAAGAACGAGGTAAAGATGTGGTGATTCAGTCATATTTTGTACTTGTCAGATAAGAATAATACTTTCTTACCAGCATTTTAGCAACAAATATGAAATGAAATATAAAATATTTAAACACTGAGCATATCCAAGACACATTGCTCCTGAATTAAGTTTTCCCTCAGAAAATTTTATTGTGGTATTAGTCAATTCGTCGTCTGATGTATACGAAGTACTGCCTTTTGTAATTGATGAAGTAGACATGCTTGAAGGCGTTGGCGTTAATGGCGTAGGCATTGTTGTTGGCGTAGACATTGTTGTTGATGTAGACATTGTTGTTGACGTCACTGTTGTCGGTATGATACACAATGTTGAAATGAGCTCATCTACTTCGATTGGGCTACTAAAATTTGCTATGGCCATTCCATTTTCTTCTACTTTGAGCGTTCCGTCTATACAAATAACGTTCACAGAGGAACATTTGGACCGTCCTGTATGACATGTCCATACCAATGCCGTGGCATGGGCCAGGTTACCGTGGCTGTTTAGAGTTGAAAACGTTATAAGGGAAGAGTTGAACTCTGGTATTATACAATCACATAAGCATCCCATTTCTGTGGTATCCCACTGACCTGATATACACTCGGCAGCATTTGGTCCAAAATGTGTAGATACATTTTCCTTACAATTAATGAAGAGATAAACACCGAAAGTGTGAAACTCTGAAATACACGGCGAAACTGTATTTGAGTATTGTGGACACTGCACGTCTTCGCATTTTGGCTTCAATCCCCATTCACCATTAGCTTGACATTTAACTTGTGATGGTCCTAGGAGAGTCGTCCCATCAAGGCACGTGACCTCTACGACACTACCATAGTGATTTCTTTCAATATAAGAGTTATCCTGGAATAAATCTGCGTCTTGTATTGACCCGAATTCCCCACAATCCCTTGCGGTACATGTCGGTGGCGTTGAAGGCAACCACTCACCATCTATGCGACATAGCATTTTATTTTGCCCGGACATGGCATGGCCTTCGTTACAAGCAAATTGAATAGTTGTACCAACTTCGTATGTTGGCGTGTTCTCTAATCGTCCGTTTTCTGGTGTTTCAACATGCGAACAGTAAATTTGTTCACACCGAAAGTTTCCGTCCGTCCATGTTGTACCGGTGCAAGTGTAAAAGCGACTGGTTCCCACTGGATTATATCCGAGTTCACAATCATAGCGTATGGTGGTATCTTGTGGGTAAGGCGAGGTACCAGTTACGTTGTTAGTAGCATTCGGAATACTTGGTGGATCCCCGCAATCTGCTTTGGTGACTGATATCGCTACGAAGTAAGAAAAGAACATAATTATTCCATCTTAATAAGATAGAAAATGATCAAGCACAGAAAATATGATGTAAGTTATTTCTATCTATCATATAGAATAATATGAAAGTAAATAGAATTTAAATATAGTTGTTTGCACGAGGACTCTATGTAAAACAGAAAACGAATGACCATTGCTATAGGTTCATACTGGATATTTTCAATTTTGAATTTTCACCTCTTCGTTGTAAATGGGATACAAAGCCAAATTCTATGTAAAAATCAAACATACAAAATGTACATCATAATTCGCAACAAAATATGCTTATCAAAAATGCAAGATGCTATTATCAGATTCCCTCACGAACTAATTGGTTTTATAAGAAATGAATTCATTAAAGCATCATGGCCTATTTCTTTTACTAGACAACAGATTAATGTACACATGCTCCAGTATCACTCATCGGAAATAGTGGAATTTACCAATTTCTGGTTATGAACCACTTCCGGTTATATGATTTGATTATTAAAATACATTTTAGCACAATACACGTATATAACAAAAAACAGCGTTTTACTTACCGATCACACTGCACAGCATCGCTGAAAAAAGACAACTGGACGACTTCATGCTTTTCGACTGCCTTCACTTTTATCTGAAATGAGGTAAAGAACGTACAGACAAAGATATCCGTCAAGGTCATTCATGTGCATTTGACATAAGACATTAGACACTTTTATAACATAGGGATAAGTACGGAAAAAATCCGTCCGTCCCCAACCCGTACGTGTGACTGATTGGCCTTTGGTGTTGATCTACTTTCGCCATCTTGTTTAATATGGCAAAGTTTTTGAAGATTTTTAAGTTACCAAACTTGTTTGCATTTTCATCAATTACCGAGAATAATTTACATTTTCCTATTATCCATGTTTTTTTACATTTTTTTTACAAGACAAAGCTTTTAATTTGTAGTAAGGAATTGACACTAATAGAGCTTACACCGGCGTGTGATAACGTTTTAAAATAATTTACAGATGTAACAGACTTGATATAATGATAGAATCCGTTCCAAATACAATATGAAATATGATAAACAAGATCAACAAGGAAAGGCGGCGTTCAATGAACGCAACCCCCATATGACCCAGCAACAAGAACTAGTGGCAAGATCCAGAAACGAAATTGTTCAGTATTTGGGATGTAAAGTTGAAAATCAGTGGATTAACTCAAAATTGCCAGTATTAACGTCTGGCGATAAAATGAAATTATTAAATAAATTCATTATCTTGGGAAGTAAAAAATAATAAAAATAAACCCCTTTGTAAAAGGTCTTTCAGCAGAGGGAGAAATCAAAATTTTTTGTCTAAAATTAAAAGTTTGCAGCTCTCTTTTTAAACTTAATAATTTTAAATTTTTTGGAAAGCTGTAAATTTAAGCCATTTTCCCTTTAAATTATTCAACAATCCCCCGATGTGGAAAAAATAAAATGCATTGTAAAACTTTTTTTAATTTACATGTAAAAATTTTATTTTTTTAAAACCAGATGAAAAGGGGAAACAAGGAGTTCCCTTTGGGGAAAAGAACTTTATCAATATGGTTTGGGGGCCAAAATTGGGAGTTATTGTATTCCCAAAATAATTTTTCTTCAAATTTTAATATATAAAAAATTTTTGCCCCAATTTTTTCGAAATATAATGATTAGTTGCACAAATTTATATTATTTTACCTGTGTTTTGAGGAAATATGCATGACCTTTGTTTTTGTAGTATTAATAATTTGATTCAATTCACACCATTTGTTAGCATTTTAAATATCATGAGTCTTTAGGGATACATCAGAAGTTGAAAGGCTGGTATCATCAGCAAAAATATCAGTGTTTTTTTCCAACAAAGGTAGGTGATTGATATTGATTAAAAACTATATAGGACCTAGCACTGAACCCTGAGGAACACCAGTAGTTATACTGAACGTGGCTCTCAATAAACAAGAGGGCCATGATGGCCCCGAGGTCGCTCACCTGTAAATTTGGTCCCCCCCAACCCCCAACGTTGCAGGGCCAATTTAACCCAAGGGCTTTTATTTGCACATCCATAAGAAGATGTTTCATGCTAAACATCTAAGCTTTAGCTCATTGGGCTTTTTAAAAGAAGATTTTTTTTAAGTTTTTACTATAAACATATAGTTAAAAACAATGACACCCCTGGGGCTGGGCCAGTTTTGACCCCAGGGCTTTTATTTGAACAAACTTTCTAGACACTTACTAGAAGATGTTTCATGCTTAATATCTAAACTCTAGCTATTTGGGTTTTTTCAAAGAAGATTTTAAGTTTTTGCTATACACATATAAAGAAAATCAATGACCCCCGGGGTGGGGCCAATTTTGACCCCAGGGCTTTTATTTGAACAAACTTGGTAGACACCTATTAGAACATGTTTGATGCTAAATATCTTAGCCATAGCTCTTTGAGTTCTTTAAAAGAAGATTTTTTAAGTTTTTACTATATGCATATAGGGAAAATCAATGACCCCCCCGGGGCGGGGCCAAGTTTGACCCCAGGGCTTTTATTTGAACAAACTTGGTAGACACTTATTAGAACATGTTTCATGCTAAATATCTTAGCTCTAACTCTTTTGGTTCTTTAAAAGAAGATTTTTTAAGTTTTTACTATATGCATATAGGGAAAATCAATGACCCCCCGGGGCGGGGCCAATTTTGACCCCAGGGATTTTATTTGAACAAACTTGGTAGACACTTATTAGAACATGTTTCATGCTAAATATCTTAGTTCTAACTCTTTTGGTTCTTTAAAAGAAGATTTTTTAAGTTTTTTACTATATGCATATAGGGAAAATTAATGACCCCCTGGGGCGGGGCCAATTTTGGCCCCAGGGCTTTTATTTGAACAAACTTGGTAGACACCAATTAGAACATGTTTCATGCTAAATATCTTAGCTCTAGCTCTTTGGGTTCTTTAAAAGAAGATTTTTTAAAAGGAAGATTTTTTAAGAAAAAATTTAACATTTCCCCTTTTTAATTTTTAAAAAATATTTTTTTTTAAGTTATGGATCAAGATTTCTTTGGATAGATAGTATGACAGACGGATGAAAAAAGCCTAAAAATGGCGTGCAATCCATATCACCTTCCATGCACATACCAACTATTACCAAATATCATAAATCTAGCTTTTGTATTTTTTGAATTATGGCAGTATCTATAGTGTTCCATACAAAGACGGAATGTCAGACTTACAGACGGCTGCGACGTGTATTGTCTCCATATTAGTGCGCCCTTAAGTTACCACGTGACCTTGACCTCATTAATTTTTTGGTAATATGGCAAGCAGAAGTAGTTGTGGCATAGTTATATGTCACAACGACGCTAAATGTCGCACTTGACTCTAAATGCAGAGCTTTTGCCGCTAAATGTCGCAACCGCCGCTAAAGTGTCAAAGTATTTTGCCGTTAAATGTTGCAATGATGACGTTAAATGTCGCACCATTTTACCTTACCGTTAAATGTCACAACACTACCGTTAAATGTCGCAATATCTAAATTCATATTAAACAACTTGTATTATTCAATTGTAACGCTCTGTAGGTGATATTGGGCCTAGCAATCTATAGAATAGGAAAGGATTTGCTGTGATGTACATAGCAATGAAGTCATCTTAGTCGGTATTATAAATTGACGACCAAAATTTATGCCAAAGTGATAAAACACATTTGTATACCGTGCGTTTTTTATTTAGAAGCCCAACTTGTAAGGAGGCTAATTTTCACATATATGTCTTGAATCGGTCTATATAAAACATTAGTAACGCAAACCAAGCGGTGTATTAGGTAACGTTCCTTTAAAGCTGCTATCCCACATATTGTAATTTGGGCGTTTTGAAATAAAATGTCATCAAAGATAAAATTTTACCATAAGCTCGTGCATTTGTAACTAGATGATTAATACATGTCTTGTCCGAAAAAAAAACATATTCGACTGATACTTCTTGTAAAAGAAAAGGTAATGTGATGGGCTGCAAGACAAAATAGTTTAGACTTGCGCAGCCGACAATTCTGACTCTGGTAAGACTATACATATTTTCAAGTCTTATTTTACCTACTGAATTTGTAAAATTCACTTTTCAAGCTTCCATTTTTATAGACCTTTCTATCAATCTGGGCACATCAAGACTAAAATTTCTGAAGTTAGTCAGCGATAAGTACATGGCCGGTTCAGTCTGCACGGATGTGATTTTTCTTACTTTATTGGGAAGAGGCCTTAGCCTCTTGATTTTGGGAAAAATTATCGCTAAAATTGCTGATTTGGGAAGTAAAAAAGCTGGTTTAAGTTCAGATTTTTGGGAAAACTGAATGATTTTAAAGAAAATTTCATTTGGGAAGAGGCCTATTTTCGGATTCTGTTATGCAAGTAGGAAAATCACTGCACGGATGTGCAGCCTGGGAATACATGTATCTATATACTGGTAAAATCATTTCATAAAGAAATAGTCTAAGCTCAAACTCAGATCTCATGTATTTGATTGGTCAGAAACAGGCACAGAATGTGAATTGACCAATGAAAATCCTGAGATTCGAGCTTGATCTCAGGAAAATGTTTTATAACCTTGGGGCCTGGGTTGGTAAATGAAAAACGTATACAAATGTGTTTTATCACTAAAGCGCTCTTTGGCATAAATAATTACTTTTTACAACACAGCAAATCTTTATATTTATTTTCTGAAAGTTAATCTCTAGGTTTATATTCTCATAATACGAGCTGTTTAACATGAATTTAGATATTGCGATATTTAACGGTAGTGTTCCAAAATATTTTGCGACATTTAGCTGCGGTTGCGACAGTTAGCGACAATAGTGCGACATAAAGTGGCAAGTGCGACATTTAGTGCCGTTGCGACATATAACGGCGCCAAAGTAGTATAAAGCGCTCAATATTCAAATCTTTATAAACTCACGTATTTTCTATATTTCTTTATCAATAATAAAGCGAGTTGTAAATACATAACCTTATATAAGCGGTATATACTATACGAACTTACCGTTTTCGGGCCAAAAAAACAAAACAACATTACTATTCATTTAAATTTTATGATATACAACATATGAACCTCTATCAATATAACGAGTATCATAAACCTATCTTTTTTTTACTTTTTTAGTTATGGCAGGATCCAGATTTGTTCAGTTTGAATTGGTCTTAATCTTTTTCCGTATCCATAGCAACCATAAAAGTCGTGCATATGACCCTCTATCCTCTCAACGTAAGTTTGTACCTTTTCGTTTTAATTGTATCAAGATTTTCGCGGACGGACGGATGAGGGTCTATAGTCCTCTCCGTTAACCGGTAAGGGACTAAAAATATTTTCATTCCTAACTATTTTCACGTACGCCATATTCGTAAATAAACTTTCTCTGATCAGGATAAGTGGCCCGATTTTAAGTTTGATTGCACTAAAAATTTCAGCATGTATTTATAAATTATAAGTGATCAATAGCAGATTAAAACAGAAAAACTTCCTTTAACTTAATATGAAGTATCCGCACGTGCACTGGTAAGATCTATTTCCGGTTCCGGTAATTAACGACAAGGATGTAAAAATAATACAAAATTTATGTGAGTATATCGATTATCTCGATTTTGTTCAATAGCATTCTCCCGTTTATAATGGAAGCTCAGTCGGGCCATTTAGTATATTGTATCAAATTAAAACAGAATAAGCTCTTACTTCGTCTTTATGGACGATATGCTTAATTATCAATTGCATCATATTTTAGTTTAAAAAGCTTTGATATAACATTCTTAATAAAACTTTCGAAATTTATGGTGTTGATCAACATTAATGGTACCGAGGCTGTGATAACAAATCAAATACTATTGTAAGATCGTGTTAGAATGATCTAGAAGCTTAATTTAAACAGTTCCGTTCTATATTAAAGGCAAAAAGGACATGTAGGAGGACAGCGCGCTCCACTATTCCCAGTGCTGGATAGAGGGCAAATTTAAGTAAAACTAGAAATGCCTCTGTCATGGCGTGAATATCCCCGCAAACCACTTTGTCAGAATCAACAGTTGCCATTTAGAGCTCAAAAACAACCTCCCTGCCAAATCTGAGGTTACTAAGCCAGTGCATTGCTAAGTTATGTATTCTTCATGCTTCAAATGTGAAAATGTCAAATTCAATAAACTGCGGATGGGCATTCTTAAGCATTTGAGCAGACAAACTCATTATAGTAAAAATCCCTGTGACCTTTGACACAGTCAACTAAAAATCAATAGTGGCCATCTACTAGTCATAAACAACCTCAATACCAAATATGAAGACTGTTGACCAAAGCATTCTTTAGCAATTTGAGGCGAAAAGCTTTTTTTAGTAAAGGTCCCTGTGACCTTGACCTTTGACCAGTGACCTCAAAATCAATAGGGGTCACCTAATGGTCATGACCAATCTCATGCCAAATATGAAGACTGTGGGTCACAGGTTTCTCAAGTTATTGGGCGGACAAACGTTTTGAAGTCAGTCCCTGTGACCTTGACCTTTGACCCAGTGATCCCAAAATCAAAAGGGGTCATCTACTAATCATGACTAACCTCCATGCCAAATATGAAGATTGTGGGTCAAAGGAATCTTAAGTTATTAGGCGGAAAAGCTTGTTAAGTCAAGGCCCCTGTGACCTTGACCTTTGACCCAGTGACCTAAAAATCTAAAGGGGTCACCTATTAATCACGACTAACCTCCATACCAAATATGAATACTGTGAGTCAAAGGAATCTTAAGTTATTGGGCGGAAATGCTTTTTATTGTCAAGACCCCTGTGACCTTGACTTTTGACCCAGTGACCTCTAAATCAATAGGGGTCATCTTCTTAACATGACTAACCTCCATGCTAAATATGAAGATTGTGGGTCAAAAGAATCTTAAGTTATTGGGCGGACAAGCTTTTTCTAGTCAAGGCCCCTGTGACCTTGACCTTTGACCCAGTGACCTCAAAATCAATAGGGGTCATCTACAAGTCATGACTAGCCTCCATGCCAAATATGAAGATTGTGGGTCAAAAGAATCTTTTAAGTTATTGGGCGGACAAGCTTTTTCTAGTCAAGGCCCCTGTGACCTTGACCTTTGACCTAGTGACCTCAAAATCAATAGGGGTCATTTACTAGTCATGACTAACATCCATGCCAAATATGAAGATTGTGGGTCAAAAGAATCTTAAGTTATTTGGCGGACAAGCTTTTTCTAGTCAAGGCCCCTGTGACCTTGACCTTTGACCCAGTGACCTCAAAATTAATAGGGGTCATCTACAAATCATGACTAACCTCCATGCCAAATATGAAGACTGTGTGTCAAAGGAATCTTATGTTATTGGGCGGACAAGGAAAAACCGACGGACGGCCAGACGTCCGGACGGCCGACCGGCCGGACAGACGGACGTCTGGACGGACAAGCTGATTCCAGTATACCCCTTTACGACTTTGTTGTGCGAGGGTATAAAAAAGAGAAATAATGTAGCAAAATGGCTGTTAGATTAATACCCTAACAAAAGACTTAATAAAAAAAATCAAAGTGACTAGTCAAATGGGGGCATAACGGAGAACAAATAAATCATAAGTTATCTGCCCTTTAGAAATGCCTTACAATTTAAATACGGAACAAATTTTACTAATAAGAAATTAGGAGTGGAGAGAGTTTGTGAGAAATTGACCTTAAAAGAAACGATTAAGTATAACTTTATGGAGATGAATGTTAGGTCAACGGATTATCCCTCCTTCTGAAATGGAGTTAAGATGCATATCAAGTTTGAAGCAAAAACTTTGAAAGTTACTGAGGAAATGGACCTGAACAAAAAGGTTAACCAGGGCTAAAAGTTTAATTCAGGGACGGATCGAACTACTTATGTTATATGAACTGGTGGTCCAACCCTTTTTCTTTCAAAAATGTATTGTTATATTTTTACCTAAATATTTGCATTGTACATTTTGTAAAAAAAGGAATAGAATATGTTTTTAAAACTAAAAAATCAAATTGAAGAAGGAGCATAACTTTGCAAAAATGTCAATTTGGGAAACGGGCGCTCTTTTATGATAATAAACATGTTTATCAAGTTTGAAGTGAATAGCTTTAATTCATAGTTTCTGAGAAAATGGACCTTAATGAAATGGTTAACCAACGCCGACGAGATAACCATGCTGTATTAGCTCTTTTTTCGAAAAGTGGAGCTATAAAAACGATAGGACACTCCCTTCTTTAATCACATATCATAAATTCATAAAATCTAAATTTGCCCCATACAGAATAAATACAAGCGTGCCTTATTTATTTCATTCGATGAAACGAATTTAAAAATCTTTCAACAAAAATTATCTTCCTTTAGATAACAATAAAGATAATTTTACTTTTAATGTGCGAATTTTTCCCTTCTGTTTTATCAAGTCTGCTATGGACTTTTTTTCTGGGACTATTTTACAGTAATCTTAAAAAAGCACTTGTTCACGAGTTTACGTTTGGTCAACCATTAACTGGTTAACTGGTTCATCAGCCATCCAACACTTTCACAATCTCACGCACATCCATTAGGAACAGTCCTTATCTGGATTTCGATGGAAAAAGTTGCAATAAATGCACACCAACTTACCTTCATGTTTAAGTGAGAAACAAGTGACTATTATTCTGATTTAATCTGTTTCAAGTTTATTTAACACACGTGCATATAAGTACACCAAGCATAAAGGTCGCGAGGTTGTAACGGATGAATTATCCTAAATGAAACATGCACTGGGCAAAGAAATGTTCCTGTTTTGAATTGATTTGTCATTATTTATTTTATTGCCATGCGGTTTTCCTCGTGTATTCACTACAACTAATTTTCTGCCCGAAAATAAACATTATTTTTTTTAATTTGGGTTGAAAGCATTATAAACTGCCTTTTTAAATGAGGTAATTTTATCCACAGGTAATTATGTTTACAAATCGGCAAAGTTACCCGTAAATTTAATGTAATAACCTAAGATTACTTATGATATAAAGTGGATAAAAAGTTGTTGTTTTGTTTTGTATGGTACACCGACATTTAGTTTTAAAGCGAGTATTTTTTCAGGCACAGGACAAGGGCACTTGAGATTAAGGTGCACTGACGTTGTATAAGCTTCCGTCAAAACCCATATAAAGTTCTCCGTAGATAAGAAAAACATCTGTAACATTTCTAGTATCTACTACTCTTAAACATACCAGAAAGTGTTTATAAATAGCATATAAGCATCACTGTCCGATATGTACACGAGAGTGACTGTTACATTGTAGCTTTTGCGCCTGTCAGTTGTAACCCCGGTCCCGCCCCCAAGAGAAAGAAATTTTGATTTTTTGGTTTAAACCCGATAAAGGTCTAACTCCGTGAGAACATAAAGTTGTAGATCTAATACCGCTACAAAATGCTTCCATACTGACAGTACTTTATCTTTAACATCATCCTGCTATTTATTTGATTCAAACTAAATTACCGCGGGAAAATTGCTTACTTCCCCTGCAATGCTCTACGGTGGCACAAAGGTGACATGTGTATGTTATTATTCATCTCGTGCGCACGAGATACTATGTCGTGGCCACGAGTTACTAAGTCGTGGGCACGAGACGGTTAAGTCGTGGGAACGAGATACTATATCGTGGCCACGAGATAGTATGTCGTGGCCACGAGTTACTAAGTCGTGGCCACGAGATGATTAAGTTGTGGGAACAAGATACTATGTCGTGGCCACGAGTTACTAAGTCGTGGCCACGAAATACTTAAGTCGCGCGCACAAGATAAATAAGCAATCAGATTTTACTATTTATACGAATTCTCCTATGATCCCTCTAAATTATATAAAGCATGGCTTATCCCTTCTAAATATTTCATCAACAAGGATTTTACATGAAGTGTCATGTTTACCTTGACCCTCGACCTCAAACATCCTTATAGGCTATCCATGTCCATGGGCATTGCCCCTACCAAATAAAATAAACCAGGACTAATTCCTTCTCAAGTTATCGTATAAACAATGTTAACAGACCGTTGTATGTACAAACTGACCAATTTTATAATAGAATTGTCCCACCAAAGGGTTTTAACTTAGTCAAAATTAATGCCTGATTTATGAGCCGTAGAATGTGACTTTCTAATATGATCCTAAAGACGTCACATGTATCAAGTTTAAAGTGAACACTACATTATTTTCAAAGATTAATGTTGCATGTACAACTTTAAACAGAATTTTTCTTAGTTTAAAAAAAATCATAGTGTTATCTGATTGGTTAATTATCTCGTGCGCACGACTTAGCTATCTCGTGGCCATGACTAAGTAACTCGTGACCATGACTTAGTATCTCGTGGTCACGACTTAGTAACTCGTGGCCACGACATAGTATCTCGTTCCAAAGACTTAACTATCTCGTGGCCACGACTTAGTAACTCGTGGCCACGACTTAGTAACTCGTGACCACGACACAGTATCTCGTCCCAACGACTTAACTATCTCGTGGCCACGACTTAGTAACTCGTGGCCACGACATAGTATCTCGTGCGCACGAGATAAATAAAAACACTCAAATGTCACCTTTTGTGCCACCGTAGCTCCGGTTTGACAATTATTTGTATTGACTGGTGCGTACAAAGTGCCAGTGCGAGGTTTTTAACTGAAAAACCTGCAGTAAGCACAATACAATGTTATTATTGATATCCAGCCTTATTAGATTTTAAGATGTATACAGTTGAACCTCCTACAACAACCAGCAGCTGAACAGCTGTAAAGAGTCTGAGAAGTGGATGTTGTAGGGAGGTGGCTATTGATGAGATGTTATCTTTGAGAAGGGGATGTTGTATGTTCAATAAAACCACAGGAACGTGAAATTCTATCAAATAACCAATATTAACGATATTATCAAAAAAAAGCCCCTATATAGTATATTTATAAACACAATCCTTCTTTTTTTTGGATAATATCGTCAACATTGGTTATTTGATCACATTTCAAGTTCCTGTGATAATACTTAAACCATGGTAGAACTCGAGTGTCCCTTAAAACCAAATTTCCATAGAATCTAACATAAAAATTAGCTAATAGATTCTACTATTAATAGCTTGATCTATTCAGTAACTTTTTCAAATTCTGTATAGATTATTTTTATGACAGTAGATCTACTGTACTGCAGTATCCCGAAACAACCAATTTTCAATCACAACCTAAATTCAAACACATTCTTAATTCTGTGGCACTGATGTCATGTCTGACTAAATTGCATAAAGTCCATGTTGTATTAACTTCAAAACTTGCAGAAATGCCATACTTGATTAATTGTCAGATGTTATCAGTAAAACAATAAGAAACTGTTTGTTTTAAGTGACACAATATAAATTGTCCAACTTCAACTATATCAAAATAGTCACTTGTTTAAAATAGTGGAAACATTTTTCCAAGCAAGTTAATTTTTTTTATAAAGTATTGGCTAAAGAGTTTACCATTTACCTCAGTCCTAGGTGTATTTAAAACATTTATTTATATGATGTACCACTAAATATTCATCAGACTTTACATGGGGTCCTTATTAATAAAATCTTATATTGTTATCAAATTCTTTCATCTGATGATTGTAGAATAATTGTTTTGTAGGCGATAGCAACTGGCAGATCTAGACAAGTTTCCGTATTTGCTAGTAATATAAAGTGGGGAAGGTAAAATGGCTGTAAAGATTGGATGCATTTATCATTTTGCACCCCAAATAGCGTACTAAGAAGTGATACCTTTAACTGCCTTTTTATACACATTAACAGTAGTCATACTAATGCATTGTACTTTACATATGTTATAACATTTAGTGTAAGTTTTTTAAAATCTTGAAAAAACTGTTGAAAATCGTTGAATAGACTGTTGTGAAATTTTCTACAATTTTAAGTGGCCCTGATTTATCTTGAACAAATTATCCATAGAGATTACCCTGCTGTTTGAATTTAGGTTAAAATATTTCTGAGAGTGACCCGAGTGGGTCATATCGTTTTTATTGAATTTCTAAGAAAGATCAAGACTTGTTGAAAATGTACCAACCTTTAAATGAAAAAGTTTTGATAGATGCATTAATAGCTAAAATAAATTTAAAGTATAATTTCTCCGTCCATTTATTATTGGCTAAAAATGGCTTAACTGATTGAATATTGGTTGTCCCGGGATATAAATATTACTGTAAATATTACTGTAATAGACGAATCTGCAACATTTATGAAATACTTTTCTATTCATCGCCGTATCCCAGGCTAATTTCAGTGAATCATTAGTTGTTATGAGAAAAGAAAAGGTAATAATGTGTTCCGCTAAGAACGTTAGGGGCTGAAGATACTTCATGCAATAGAAAACTTATGCTACTGTACAACAAACGCCAAACGGTCAAGATTACTCTTTGTGTTTTCTACCTTGTCAGCTTGTGTAGGCCTGCAGAGCTGTTGATACAGAGAAACTAGAAGCGGACATTGTAAAAAAATCTCACCTGCAACAAATAACTGTAACATCTGAAAAGCGCCGACAATGACCACTATTTTAGTTCCCAAACACCTGATATGTAAACACATACTGCTTACAAAATTATGTAAAATTGTAAATCCACTGTACATAACATACTATTTAATGACGTCACGGAAAGAAATGCAAGATAGATGACGTCATGAGTAGCACACCCATTGGTGACAATACGAGTTTCAAGTTTCAAGTTTTTATTAATATCTCAAGGCCCAACTGGTACTGGGCATGTGAGAAAACAACATTATAACAAATGATTACAAAACAAAGTAAAGTGATACATAATTGAAATGGCAATGTTATGAACATAATTATGTAGATCTACATAAAAAAGAGAACAAAATAGAATGAAATAGAATGAAAAAAGAAAATATGACAGTACGATGGCGAAGCACGACAACACGATGGTGTCAGTCCGTCGTACTGTCGTATTGTCACCATCGTACTGGCGTACTGTCACCATTGATACATGTCTTAAGTAATGTGTTACCTTCTGTAAATAAAGTTATAAGCTCTAATATCATCATCATCATCATCATTATTATTATTATCATTATTATACTGTCACCATCGTAGGCCTACTGTCGCCTTCCTGTCGAGCATGCGCAAACATTTCACTCAAAATGGCTTGCGAAATTTAGAACTATAGGGGGCCTACTGGCGTTTTATAAAAAAAAACATTACTGTATATTTAGAATCATTCATTTCTTTTAGGTATTATTTATTCGACAACGACATTGAACAAAATTTCAGCATTTAATCTTCCATGCAAAACGACCAAAATGTATAGATCTAGTCAAGAAATCTTTACTGAAAATCATGAAAGTATTAAAACAATAAAGGCAATAACTTTAAAAAAACCATGACTAGACTCTCGAAGAAGAAATGTATGAACAGAGAAAAAAAACCCATTACATTGACGGTTCATAAAAAATAATGTAAAATTTTGATTTCTTTTTCTTTTTACATAATAAGAAGATGATATTCAAGTTTTTTTCTATAAATACAGGATTTTTTTTTCATCAAGTGGTATGAAAAAGAATATTTCATTAGTGGCGGTGTGAATGCCGCCATGTATACGTAATTTAAACGAGATCACCATCATTTTCACGTGCAGATCTATCATTTTTTCTACAGTTGTGTTTGGAAACAACCGGTTCATAAAGAGTGTACATACATCTACATGGAGGGAACGATATAGATAAAATTTGTCAGAACTGTGACTAAGAAGGTGAGAGGTCTAAAGTTTACATGGAATAATAGATGAATAATGCTTGAAATAACAAAGCATTTGTTTTATTAAAACAATGACTTTAACATTTTAAGTGTAACTAACAGATTATTTTGAGATAGTATATACTCGTACATGTACTATATTCAACATATTTTGCAAAGTAACTCACAGGCTGTCATGCAAAATATAAAATCATAACACAATTACATAAACGCAATTACGAAAAATATATATATACTATATATACGATATAACTAAATTACTCTTTCTTTACATAAAAACCTAAGAAATAATGAGAGTTTTGAAGAAGAAGAAAAAAAAAGGATCTATAGTCAACCTTTACAAAATAGGCGTAAGATAAATACTAGATGTTTTGCGGAACTGGACAAAATTTAATGAGGGGTTTTCACATCTTATCGCAGGATACAAGTGCACTTCCGTTCAATGTGTTACGCTAACTATTGATATAGATCAATTTATAAAAGTTTGCATGGATGTGAAAACTTTTATTTGCCGAGTTCTGGAGTATCCCTATTTCAGAGAGTCGCTGTCTTTATTATAAAATTTATTCCATTAGAGCAATGACGTTATATATATATAAATGTATAAATGCAAGGCCAGGTTCAAAATTAGTGGCTCAATCTCTAATCACTACCAACCTGGTTACGATGTTTGTAGAGCCATTAAGAAATAAACGCCATGACAACCCAAACTCATGATCTAATTATTAAATATGAAATAAAACACAATTTAAAGATGTTATTCAACACTATTTACAAAGCAGACGATAGAGATACTTAACGTACATGTATTAGTAAATAATAAAATTTTCCATCAACAGAACGATGTTGTAAGTATTTTTCTTCGTTAATTTAAAGTATACCACTCAAAATTCGATAGTGATCACTTATTCGATTGAATATAATTTCATTGTTTGAACCCACTCCTTTAAGAGGACCTATATCTATGTTCCTGCCATGGATGGTGGTTGGCTTATTGTACCCTTAAAATAATCGGATAAGTGATCTCTATCAAATTTTGAGTAGAACAGATCGAAAATATTCTAAAAATAGACCTACATATACATAAGTTACCAGTAAATATGATCTGTTCAGTTGTATATTAGTATATTGAGTGTATACCCGAGAAAGTTGCTTTAAATTTAAAAGGTCAGTTACGTATCGATATTAGAGGAAGTTATTTTAAACGCTCATCGTTTTCAATAACAATACGCACAGACGCTCGCACAAGATAACGACGTTTTGTTGCAGATTATTTTAATCAATAGCAAGATTAACAACAATTAAAACTACTATACGATTTCAAGTTAAATTACATTAAAGTTTTTGTGAACACAAGTGTTATCTATAGATCTATGTAAATTTAGTGTGGGGAAAAAGTCAATTTCAACATGGGACCAAGATTTGCAGATTCATTTTGGGTAAGTCAAATTTATTTGTATTATTTGTATTATTGTATTATTTGTATTATTGTATTGTAATTATTAACACCAGCATGGACATCATAAACTAACAAAACTAAACTATCATCATCAATTAACAACTTTTTTACAATTTTTTTACAATTAATTCTTCAAAGAGTTTGATATGATTTTGCCTTATATGCGCCCCCACCAAAAAACAAAAAACAAAAACAAAACAAAAACATAATAATATATTTGAGCTGCGTCACGACAAAACCAACATAATGGGTTTGCGACCAGAAGTCAGATCAGGATCCATGCTGTTCGCTTACGGACCCTATAAAAAAGTAAAGAAACTGATAGCGAACAGCATGGATCCTGATCAGAGGGCGCGGATGCGCAGGCTGGTCTGGATCCATGCTGGTCGCAAACCCATTATGTTAGTTTTGGTCGTGACGCGGCTCATTTCATTAACTTTATAAAAGATCGAAACTGGTTAGAGACAGTATCTGCCAAAGAAAGAATGGAAAAAGAATAAAAGGTTTAAGAAAAAGACAAGATAACTCATGTTTTTTATCAATATGATCATCATCATCATCACTGTCATCATTATTTTCACCGCCATCTTCGTCGACGTAGTCATTTTCGTCGACAAGGTCGTGATATTCGATTTGTTTACTAATGATTTTATTTCACTTTTAAAATGTACCTCACTATTAGTATTTTGTACTAATTCATAATCATCAATAAGGAAATGTCCAGTTGTACCGTTTACCACTTAATATACTTAATATACTCGTTCAATTGGAGGAGAGAGGGTGAGTGTGGGGGCGTATAAATGTTATAAATTGAGAAAGTGGCTTTAAATCAAGTGTTTACTTGCTGCAGCAATACATATTCGGCAAATATATGTATGAGCGTACATATACAATATGTCATACCGAATATTTTGAATGCAATGCATTAAGAGCCTCATAAATAGTTTTGAAATATCCAAAAACAAACTGCACACAGTTAAACATGCAGCCATGCGTGGTTTCGTTCGAAACATTCGAAACATTCAGGATGATGACGTAACATGTACATGGGCTACGAGATGATATAACATTTATGGCATGGCACGTCTTTGCTTCCGTACTTTCTAGTAAAAAATATTGCATCCTGATAAAGTAATTGTCATCTTTTTGTGTTTTTCTTTACTTTGTGACAAAATTTTGTGAAGGAGTTTTTACTGATTTCCAAGAGGTAACGAACAACTTCTTTGCATAAAATTGGCGGTGGAGAACAAACGGACTTGCAAATGAACATGAACGGCAAGCAAGCCCCATACACGCCACACTAATCTCTTAATTACAAAATCTAACACATGCAGATTCTCTTCAGAATATATTACAATAAATAGACAGACGGACATACGGACGGACATTGTTTTATAGCATTTGTGTTGTTGTCTTGATTCGGTGACCATCAAGCATGGCAAAATTTGTCATTAAACACGTTAAACAATCAAGTTAACATAGCCTACTTTCGCATCTTTTCATAGAATAAATATGTGTTGTCAGAGAAACGATAATTTAATCATTTTTCACGGCTGACTTGCATAAATAGTGTTGTGTTGTTTTTTGTTCCTGGTTGCACTTTATTCATCGCGCTCAGAAACTTTTATATGCAAAGAAACTATAGCTATAGGTGGAAAGAGAAAATTATATTGATGTCCTTGTGTATATAGACCAACCTGTACATAAAGGCCAGTATAATCATTTCGGGAAAGGGTGCGGACTGGGGGAGATTCCGTACTCTCAGTGCCTAAAAGGGCGGATGATCCATCAATAAGCCTAGAATACATACATTTCGAGAAAAGAAAAAAAATCATCAAACGTTATAAAACGATCTCAAAACAACTAGTTTATATATTTATTTTTTAATAAATATTATAACCACGCTCAACAAGAGTAAATAAAAATCATAATTTATAACTGTATTTCCTGATATTAAGATCAAAATTATGGGAAAATTACCGAAACCTTGTATAAATATTACAATTTGAACTTTAATTATGAAACAGGACTTTTGTGTTCTACGACCTAAAGCGGCTTGCTCATAGACTATATTAAATAAAAAATAAAAATAAAAAACAACAACAACAAACAACAACAACAACAACAACAAAAAACAACAAAAAACGCGCATTCGTTTTAAGGAAAACAACTATGTCTGCGGAGTAAAACATTTATAAATTATACAAGCTTAATACTGGTATGCAGTGGTAAAGTAAAGTAAATGTAAATTCAATGGAGCATGCCGAAATTTAGATAATATGGCGTTATATGGAGGTCATATCCTATTAACATAAGAATTATATAGAAGGAAGTTAATTCAAAAATGAATATACCCTATATATTAAACACCTACATTAAAAAGAATCACTCTACACCGAAACTGTCTAAAATTGTTAAAGCAAGTCGCACATAGATTAAAGTCTCTTTTACCAATAACTATACACCACCAACAACAACAACACCACCAAAGACAACAACAGCAACAACCACCACATCAACAACAACACCACCACCACCACCACCAACAGCAGCATCATCAACAACAACAAAACCACCACCACCACCAACACCACCAACAACAGCAACAACAACAACAACAGCAGCAACAGCAACAACAACAACAAAATAATGATGAAATATAAGATGAGACAAATATATGTTTTGTCGCTTTTAAAATTCACATTTATTAATTCACATTCATAGAAAAATGCGCAAAGATATTGTAATGGTCGATACGTCAACATCGGTGTTTGTTAACCTTTTTGGTCAAACATTTTAATGTGAATAACTCAGATCGTTTGTTTCCATTTATGGTCATTAACTTTCAAGCTAACAAAGCAGTATTGTAGATGCACGTTCAGTTCTATTTGTCACATCGGCCTTAAGGTCAAATGGTCAAAGATCAAGGTCACGGCGGTCTGTTAAAGGTTAAGATTCGCTTTTGCAGAAACTACCAAAGTAATTCATTTTAAAGTTTGTTTACTTGTTCATTATCAATATTTAGTACCATAATTATCGCAAGAGCAGATAATTTTAGAATTATATTTTACAAAGTGACATTTTTTTTACTTTGATATTTTTAACTGGCTATTCCGAAAACAATCAAGGGTATTCACTTGATAGAAACGTTTCTAAGAGCAGAAAACCATGAATATCTCATATTTTGCTTAATTATCTCTCTTCTAAATTCAAACATCTACACGGTCGCTTGATAACTTTCTGCGCCATTGTAAATCAGCTGTTCGGTATTTTGTAAGGAGTCTTCTGATTGGCCAATAGCAACGAAACCGCAACGTTTCGCACAAGGATGCCTGATGGCGTAGAAAGCAATCGAAAGACCGTGTAGAGGTTTGAAACTCGAATCTCGCTACTGACGGTGATCAGTGGTCCTATTTAATGTATTTAGTAAAATTATTTAGTAAATTCAAGTGATTTTGACCCGTACTCGGCCGACAAACATGTATTAATCTATGTTTAAGTACCGAATCGTTGTGCCACATGTTTGTCTACCAAGGATTTTTAGCACGAATGCGCTATTTTCCTGATAGAAATGTCATGAACGGGAAGCACTTGAGAATTGTCAAATAAGAATTGAAATAAAAATGTTAGACTTGTTTCACCAGTTTGTATATAACTAAATGACAAGATAGAGTATTCACAAATTGTATACGAATGAAAAAAAACCCCACAAAAACCCCCCAAAAAACACGGTGTCTCATTTCTAATGGAACTAAGGACAATAACATCATAATTATGTTATAAACCTTTGATCTGAAGTAAATAACGGGTGACACGCCATGTTAAGTTAATTCTGTGAATATATCTTATATATTTAAGTTAGTACAATTCAGCTATGGTAAAGCCGAATGTTTATTTCAATTGCCAGGAAAATGGAGATATATATAGGTTTATTCAATTACGGCGGCTATGTACTTTCATATCAAATAAATAAATAAATAAGTAAATAAATAAATAAATAAATTAATAAATAAATAAATAAATAAATAAATAAAAAAAATAAATAAATGAATAAATAAATAAATAATCAACATATCCCGGACCGTGTGTTATCAACATATCGCATACCGTAAGTAATCAACAAATCTCGAACCGTGTGTAATGAACATATTACAAGCCAATCTCAAATCGTGTGTAATCAACATATCTCGGACTGTGAGTTATCAACATATCTCGGGCCATGAGTAATCAACATATCTCGGGCCATGAGTTATCAACATATCTCGGGCCATGAGTTATCAACATATCTCGGGCCATGAGTTATCAACATATCTCGGACTGTGAGTAATCAACATATCTCGGGCCATGAGTTATCAACATATCTCGGGCCGTGAGTTATCAACATATCTCGGGCCGTGAGTAATCAACATATCTCGGGCCATGAGCAATCAATATATCTCGGACAGCGTGTAATCTACATATCTATTCAACATACTCAGACTGTTTGTAATCAACATATCCCAGAGCGTATGTAAATCAACATATCCCAGACCGTATGTAATCAACATACTTTAAGACCGTGTGTATCAACATATCCCACACCGTATGTAATCAACATACTTTAAGACCGTGTGTATCAACATACTTTAAGACCGCGTGTATCAACATATCCCAGACCGTATGTAATCAACATACTTTAATACCGCGTGTATCAACATACTTTAAGACCGCGTGTATCAACATATCCCAGACCGTATGTAATCAACATACTTTAATACCGCGTGTATCAACATATCCCAGACCGTATGTAATCAACATACTTTAAGACCGTGTGTATCAACATACTTTAAGACCGTGTGTATCAACATACTTTAAGACCGCGTGTATCAACATATCCCAGACCGTATGTAATCAACATACTTTAATACCGCGTGTATCAACATATCCCAGACCGTATGTAATCAACATACTTTAATACCGCGTGTATCAACATATCCCAGACCGTATGTAATAAACATACTTTAAGACCGCGTGTATCAACATATCCCAGACCGTATGTAATCAACATACTTTAAGACCGTGTGTATCAACATACTTTAAGACCGTGTGTATCAACATACTTTAAGACCGCGTGTATCAACATATCCCAGACCGTATGTAATCAACATACTTTAAGACCGCGTGTATCAACATATCCCAGACCGTATGTAATAAACATACTTTAAGACCGCGTGCATCAACATATCCCAGACCGTATGTAAATCAACATATCCCAGACCGTATGTAATCAACATACTTTAAGACCGCGTGTATCAACATATCCCAGACCGTATGTAATCAACATACTTTAAGACCGCGTGTATCAACATATCCCAGACCGTATGTAATCAACATACTTTAAGACCGCGTATATCAACATATCCCAGACCGTATGTAATCAACATACTTTAAGACCGTGTGTATCAACATACTTTAAGACCGTGTGTATCAACATACTTTAAGACCGCGTGTATCAACATATCCCAGACCGTATGTAATCAACATATCCCAGACCGTATGTAATCAACATACTTTAAGACCGCGTGTATCAACATATCCCATATTTTGTTTGATCAATATAGCTCAGGCTGTTGTCATCAACATAGCTTATACATTGTGTAATCAACATAGCTCAGTCTGTGAGTAATCAACATATCTCCGAATCTCAGACACCGTATGTTCTCAACATTTCTCAGACCTTGAATTATCATCAAAGTACATAATAGGATTTAAACATACCTTAGATGTTTCAGTACTAGTTTATCACACACCGGAAGTTCAACACTATCAAGATTGATTCAAGAATATCTTAAATCGTCTGTTAAACAAAGCTCAAAGACAATTATTCAATAGTTAGTATGTCTACAGCCCCTCGACCTAACTGAATGTTATAAACAGTTTTGTGTATTTACCTTAGTAATAATCATATCTTGATATAAAGAAAGCTTGTAAAAATACCTTTATTCTATCATTCCACTTTTCCTGCCACACGATGCTCTATCAGAAATTCCTTTAAACAAAAATAATTAGAATAATAAGTACAAGATGAGTATGAACACTTATTCAGTATCAAGTGTTTTGGATAAAATGCCGCGCCAATTTAAGATGCAAATTAAAAGCGGTTTACGTTAATTCAAATTTAGATTACGAACGTGGCAATTGGCCAGTTATAGTTATTTTTGTCGTGCTTTATTTGGTCACAAAGATTATACTTAAATTCATCGGAAATCATGTGCTTTGTTATAATGGTCCCCACCTTTGCATATTTTGACATTGTGTCATCGTCACTGCTACATTAGATATAGCACGCCTAGTGTGCTGTCATTAATGGCCACGCATATTTTGTTTTTGTTTGTTGTTGGTTTGTGTTTACCACTAATAATTAGGTCTATAGTTATCATTTTGGAGCGTTAGGGGAATGACCTGGGAAAGCAAGAAGCACACCGTACAATTGAAAATCGAGACACCCGTTGAAAACGACGACAACAGTAACTTGTTCTATATATGTAACACGGAAGTAGGTGGAAATAAAATGTCAGTTAAAATTATTTATGCAATGACTAGGCATATTTCATGAAAAAACAATGTTATAAACAGTTTAGAAATGCTGGATCTTGCCTTTTTTTTTAATTTTTGTGACTATTTCGCTTAAATCGACCAAAACAAAACCTATAGGAAGTAAGCATTGTTAAACCACTGCAGAGGCAAAATGGAAGTGACGTAACGTCATTGAGCGACGCCCGTCGTGGCCTTGTTTGTTGTCTTCCGTGTTATTCTTTAATATTTACTCCATATGGTCTGTATGTTCTTAATTTATTTTTCCACGAATTTTATATTGCTTTTCGGTATTGGTCATTCCCGTATAGTTTTTCCAGCCCCATTATTGAAAAATGATATTATACATGTATAAACATGATCTTTTCTTTTCAGGAGACAGATTTTAATGGAACGCTCGGTTTTGATCTGTTATGCAAGAGAATCAGAGAGGGCCAGAAAGTTTGTAAAGACATTGAAGACTTTTTAAAAAAGAGGTTATTATCATTGTTATCTTATTATTATAAGTTATGTTTAGTAATACAAAATGTAAAATAGTAATACAAAAAGTATAGAAGAAACAGAAACTTGAGAATTCATGCACTTGCTTAGACGGCACACATCTTAGTTTAAACATATTTTATTGCATGAAATACATGTCAAATAATGTACAAATCATAAGTATATAACAAAAATCAAATGACATGCATCTAACTCATTGGATTAAAGCTCAAAATAGGAAACATTTGTCTAAGTACGGGCTGTTTGTCACCAATTCGTTTCCTATGTCATTTCCAAACATTGAAAATACATGAACTTAATAGAACTTGATTAAATCAAAATGAGTGGTCAACAAACACGTCGGATTAATTATCTAAAGACTTTAAAGAGGTGGTCACGTGGGTTCAAACTAAGTCAGAGGCAAGAGTCGATGTGTCTAAGAGCAAGAAACTTTACACTCACTGCTTTGCATTGGTAATAGTTCCAGGAACGGATTCATACATAATTATAATAAAGCTTCCAACAACACAATCTTACTAAAATAAATTCGTATAAACTAAATAAAAGGTGATCATATATAATTATATATATATTTTATACATAGACGTAGTACTACTTGGTCCCATAATGTGTATAAAGCTACATGTATATATCTGATGCAAGAATTATTGTTTGAATTTTAAAAATTTATTCTTCCAAAATGCTTGTATGAAATAAATATGGCAATTTATTGCCTTAAAAGCAAATGGCGCATGCACAAAGTCATTGCTTAACGGATAAAACCCTACTTTAAATATCAAAATAATATTTTGTTCCGGAACGTTTTATTCTGTTTACGTACATTATTCATTAAATAACAGAGACATTCCATGTTACAACTTTTTCTAGAATCAACAATATAATAATTGAACCAATATAATTTTACTGTTGATAAATTTTACTAGAACATTTTATAAGATTTAAACCCTTTAAAAACAACGACAATAAACGCATAATAAACCGGAAGTTAACTTGAAATTAAACAGCCTGTGACCGAAAATACCACACAAAAACAACTGAAATAAAAAGAAAACACCATTTGTTTCAAAGCAAATATCACAGTGGTTTCTAAAGTAAACACACTTAAGCAAAAATATTTTTGCGAAACTTTCCCCTCCTTTATCGAGAGAAGGAAAAAAAACTTTTAAAAGTCTGTTTAATATCCTCATTCTAATGATTTTTCCTGTCGTAAAGTGTTGATAAAAAATAAACACAGTTTGAAACAAACAATGCTCACCACTCATGCGTTTCTGTTGTCATCATTAATTTGAGCCGCGTAATGACAAAACCAACATAATGGGTTTTCGACCAGCATGGATCCAGACCAGCCTGCGCATCCACGCAGTCTGATCAGGATCCATACTGCTCGCTATCAGTTTCTTTACTTGTTATAGGGTCTGTAAGCGAACAGCATGGATCCTGATCAGACATCGCGGATGCGCAGGCTGGTCTGGATCCATGCTGGTCGCAAACAGATTATGTTGGTTTTGTCGTGACGCGGCTCATTTGTTTGTTTTGTGATGAAATACAATCCGTATTTTGTTTAAACACAGGGCAAAGGCAGATATACAGTACAGCAAATTGTTGCGAAGTATAGCTAGATCAGCGGACGGAAAAGAGGAAATCGGGTATGATTTATCATTTTTTGGGGGAGAGGGATGGGGGCGGGGGATTTACGTTGCACCAACATTGTTAGAAAGTCATATGACGATTTTCCAGCTTTTTACTGCCGAAGGAAGACTTCAAGCCCCGTCCGTGCCTCCAAACACCTCTCATCAGCTGGAGAGACAGGTTCTGGCGGGATTCAAACCCGCAACGGTTACGGCAAGTAGTTTAAATTCGGTGACCTTAACCACTCAGCCCGGACACACCTTAATTATATCATCATCTATATTGTGATATCAAAGACTAGAGAAACGCCTAATGATCTCGCATGAACGAAATTCATATATTATATGAAATGGTGTGTCACGAAAGAAACAAATCCTGTGTAAATTTGATTCTCACAAAAACAAATAATCAATCAGTTTTAGTTTGAAAAAAAACAAAGTTATTTCAAATCCTCAGTTTACTTAAAGTAACAAACTTCTGTAATAAAAGTGATGGAGGTCATACAATACTGATTCTATTGGACTCGTACACAAATGCAAAAACTATTTATTTCATATCTTATAAAACATAACCAATGAACTTTAAGCGTTTGCCCAGTGTAATGCTCCAATAGAAACCATTATTGGATACAAGCTTATCACTTCAGCCTTATTTTCATTTACAGAGTCCAAACAATTTCATATCAAACAAATCTAGCCTCGATTTTATTTGTCAATGATCAAAATATCCATATCAAATGCACGTATACTCTATCTAGCCACGTTTTTTATTATTTCAAATCCTTATAGTTCCGGGAATAATAAAATTTTGTGAAAATGTCAACAAAATATGGTGGTGTAAAACCTAGAAGTATTTATATATTTTTGAGAACAATAGTGATTATATTGGACTCCTATACAGCTGCTTACCATATTTCAGATTCGGACATCGCCCCGTTCAATATAGTTTTGACAGGTGTATACTCGTCCAATATGATTCAGTACTGAACTCAACAATGTGTAATAACATCATTTTATTATTTTACATTACAAGGGTATTTATATAATGAGAATTTACTAATGAGAGGTTACTTATTTCAGAGATTTGGGGCTTAGTTGGCAAGAACTCAAGAATGAAACTGAAAAGACCGCCAATTTTCACGAGTCGTCTGCGGCAGAACTAAACAAATTAGCAGACGAGATTTCACGCTTTACAGACACAACGAGATCGGAATCAAAACAGGTATTGAATTTTTATTTGTTTGGGTCATCAGACCAAACAAATAATGGTAGCGAAATTTCAGACTCTAATGCCGTTAATTGCAAGTGCCGAAAGTAGTCCGCTTTTTTGAAGCGGTTACGTCCCTTTATATGTAACACTTAGGCCGAAAAATTTAGGGGAGAACACTGCGTAAATATGGTCACATGACAGGCGGATTAATTTTCAAGCAAAATTATTCCCGAATGGTCGAAGATTTTTAATATTGTTTTATTCTTTATAGATATACATGCTTATAGTTAGCGCCATGATTATTTACACAAGTGTTAAACAACAGTTAGCGTCGTTACAAACCCTAACTAGAATAATATGGTTTTCTTAACATGTAAAGCCACCGTGGCCGAAGGGTTTGCGCGCTCGCTGAGGTAGCGAGAGGTCTGGAGTTCAAATCCCAGTTAAGGCAACTCCTTTTTTTTTCAAATTGTTTAAGTCAAATAAACATTGGATCGAATATCAGTGTTGCAATTAGTCTTATAGCCAATCTACTATAATTAAAACGCTGGAAAGAATTGCTGGCACTATACAAAAACAAAATGTTTTATAATCTCACAACCTTCACCTTTCTGACATCCTGAGACCTAAACAAATTCAGCGCCTTCTGTGCTTTGATTTTTTTTATCTCGGTTCATGATACACGGACATTGATAGAGTGTTTTAGGTTCTTACGGACAATATGTTTAGTTTAATAATACAATTTGCAGCATAAGTTATTGGGGAAAGAACCCGCCCATTTTACATTGTTTCAGACACGAGCAAGTGCTTGTTTCAAGTGTTAACTATAATTTTCCGTAGGAAAACATCAAATCTTCTTCAAGATTCGAACCTATCCTTAAACCATATTTTGTTTCAACTATATAGAAATGTTATAATCAAAATGCAAAGCGTTCAACCATCGATAGCAATGAAAATCTATCATCGCAAGCTCGAGTTTATTCAAATGCATTTACAAAGGGATCATTTTATTGGTAACAATTTGTGTCAGACACTCGGCCATATTTAACCTTGTTTTAGTGTACACGAATAATCTGTCCGGTAAATAACGGAAAATTGATGACAAATAGTCTGTTAATTTACCGGAAGTCAATGAGAAAGCAAACAGGTTACGACCAAAAACATAAAAAAAACAACAAAAAACTTCACTTAATCACTTGTTATGTTTATTTTAAAACTAACGATTCATGTTCATTTGAACATTTCTTATAGATGTGTGAATCAATATTCTCATTGAACAGGTTGAAGACAGAGTAAAAGAGAAACAGAAACTAAAGAAAAATGCGCACAACAGACTACAAGAGGTATGTAGGTCATTTGTTACAAGACTTAACTTGTCTTGTTATATTATAGCCAAATAGGTGTACCAATTCCAGTGCTATTGTTATATGTACAATATCATCTTGTTTTCGAACTTGTATGAAAACCTAAAATAGCTACATGTGTTATACTGCACTAAAACTGCGTCAAATGATGTCTTAAAGGCACATTATGCCTCAGAAACACATAATTTTTTACATCTGAGTAATACTCGGCCTTGGTAGCATGAACCTAGAATCATATTTTCAGTGTCGCTATATACTAAATTCAATATCAACATAAAGGAAATACAATTTATGATAAATTCTTAATCGGTGGCGTTGTATTACCCGGAACATTTGCCAAGGATTTGCATAGATGTCACGTTCAGAAAACGGGCTTTGGTGGTCAACTTTGATGACATGAGAAACTTTTGGAATAAAAACAACGGAATCTAGCCTGCAATATAGCTAACTTTTCACACGCTAATTTTCAAGACGCTACTCGAAAGTTCGCGAAGTGTCGCGTTCTATCTTTATTGCAGTGTGTTCTAAATTCTCAGTATATATCTCTGAGAAAAAAGTTATTGTGTGACACTCTTGAAAAACAAATGGCATAAAAAATGATGCTAGATAGATGTTGACTATGATAAACTGTCTGGCTGGAAGTGATTCGAATGTGTATGATACTATGTGAATGTATAATGAGAATGCCCACTTTATTTTCAGCTTCAAAAGTCCTACCATGAGAAATGCCGAGACATGATTCAACAAGAAAACCAGCTTGATACAGCCAGATCTTCAGTAACAGTCCCCATAAAAGAACTTGAAAAGGTAATAAAAATCTCAAACCCATACATGAAATAAATTGTATAACTATGCTTTGTTAAGGCCACATTATGCCTCAGAAATCGAAACCTTTTTAATTTTATATGTTTGTTTGTTTCATTTTACGCCTTTTTCCAACAGTATTTCAGTCATATAGGCGGATACTTTCCTAACCATCGTTCCTGGAGAGTTACACCAGTACTTGACTACCTTCCTCCGCGCTAAACAACCAAAGCATCTCCCGGGGATCGAACCCACGCCAGAGAGGTAACAAGATTAGAAGTCATCGACTCTAACCACTCGACCGCGGAGGCGGTTTTTTATTTCTTTAGAAATGTTAGACATGTGCTTAATAATGTTTAAATACCAGATAAAGAGTATGTAAAATGTTTAACAACTGAAAAAGTATCGTGAACATGCAATTATGTCAATCGGAACGTCCTCGGCTGTTATCTATTACAACTTATCCTTATCCGGAGACTGACGAAAAGGGCTGAAAAGTTGCGATTGGCAGTTATGTGTCGTAAAGGTAGTAAAATGTAAACAAAGGCGTTTTTTAATTTCCATACAAAATATTAATTCTCTATAGCTATACCAGTTGCCAATTGAGCTGAAGATGCAAAAGATAGTTTATGTATATGGTCAATGAATATATACAAAAAAATGATGCAAAAAAAACAACAACAAAACCAACTGCTATGGTGACAAAATGCCCTTATCATGTCACCAAGTGCTTTTCATGTTAAAATATAGTCTATGATGGCACGATGTGATTTTTTGCAGCTTCAAAATTGCATACTATGAAACGAAGTGATTTTTTTTTATTTTGTTGATACAACGTTGCCTATTATGACACAATGTGATTTTGTTGTTATAACGTTGCCTTTTATGACACAATGTGATTTTGTTGTTACAACGTTGCCTATTATGACACAATGTGATTTTGTTGATACAGCGTTGCCTATTATAACACAATGTGATTTTGTTGTTACAACGTTGCCTATTATGACACAATGTGATTTTGTTGATACAGCGTTGCCTATTATAACACAATGTGATTTTGTTGATACAACGTTGCCTATTATAACACAATGTGATTTTGTTGATACAACGTTGTCTATTATGGCACAATGTGATCTTGTTGATACAACGTTGTCTATTATAACACAATGTGATTTTGTTGATACAACGTTGCCTATTATGGCACAATGTTACTTTGTTGATACAACGTTGTCTATTATGACACAATGTTACTTTGTTGATACAACGTTGCCTATTATAACACAATGTGATTTTGTTTATACAGCGTTGCATATTATGACACAATGTGATTTTGTTGATACAACGTTGCCTATTATAACACAATGTGATTTTGTTGATACAACGTTGTCTATTATGGCACAATGTGATCTTGTTGATACAACGTTGTCTATTATAACACAATGTGATTTTGTTGATACAACGTTGCCTATTATGGCACAATGTTACTTTGTTGATACAACGTTGTCTATTATGACACAATGTTACTTTGTTGATACAACGTTGCCTATTATAACACAATGTGATTTTGTTGATACAGCGTTGCCTATTATGGCACAATGTGATTTTGTTGATACAACGTTGTCTATTATAACACAATGTGATTTTGTTGATACAACGTTGCCTATTATGTCACAATGTTACTTTGTTGATACAACGTTACCTTATTGACACAATGTGATTTTGTTGATACAACGTTGTCTATTATGGCACAATGTTACTTTGTTGATACAACGTTACCTTATTGACACGATGCGATTTTGTTGATACAACGTTGCCTATTATAACACGATGTGATTTTGTTGATACAGCGTTGCTTATAATGACACAATGTGATTTTGATGAAAAACGTTTTCTATTTTACACAATGTGATTTTGTTGTTACAACGTTGTCTATTATAACACAATGTTACTTTGTGTATACAACGTTGCCTATTATAACACAATGTTACTTTGTTTATACAACGTTGCCTATTACAACACAATGTTATTTTGTTTATACAACGTTGCCTATTAGGTGTCATGAATGTTCTTATGTGACGCATTAAAATCAAGGTGACATTATAAACATACACTTGGATTGTAGAACCCGCTCTTCTCCGTTCCTGAAAATGTGACATGATACTGTCAATGTGATATTGTTAATGTCACACAATGTATTCAAGGTGATACAACATAATCAAGGTGTCGTGATATACATGAAGTCATTAAAGAAGAAACAAGATAACAATTGACAAAAACTATTTTTCTATATAAGTGTGGCATATGTCAATAAAAATTATTTAAAACAGGAAAATATTGTTCGATTTATCAGTAAAAGTGTTACCTTATTAATCTAAGTATTCCATTTATAAACAGGTAAAATTCTTATCACACTCGGTCGTCACGTGCTGTTAATCATACGTATCACATGTCCATATAGATAACTGTATATTTCACAGACACTTGGGGTTTGCAGCTCAAAACGCCTTTAAAATCCAAATAAAATGCATATTTGTCAATCCCAGAACATGTACTGATCATATATATCAAAAAACTTACATACACAAGTGAAACCAGTATAATAGAATGTTGGTCTAAATTAATTCTATTGATTAGCCGTGTGGGACACATTCTTGTATTAACCACGTGATATTGTTGTTGTTTATTTTATATCTTTATTGATTGATACCATGTGCCATTGGTAGGGGCGTGGCTTGAACAGATTTAATAGTACGCACAAAATCGCTAGGGTTAATGGGCGGCTTGAGATTAATTAAAGTCAAGAAATAATTTACATATTATGTGAAAATAAGCATGCATCTGGACGCATGCAGCTTTAACTAAGAGTCTTTCAAATTCAATAGATCTATTTGAAAGACCATAACGTCAAGTTAAAATTATCAATATGGCGGATTCATCCCAAGATCTAGTATTTTCTGCTATGGCCTCATATACATATAGATGATACATTACATGTACATTTATATGGGTATTTAGAGGGAAAATATATCATTTAATTTAGTTAACAAATTTAAATATTCTTACAAGCCACATTAATTTCAAAATTGTTTAATAATGTGTATAAAAATAGCCCATAACTCGTTAGTAACGGTATATACCAATGGTTATAGAAACTTAAATACAGCTTAGTTTAGCATATAACATTTATAGCATTTGATTGATTACAAATATTGATACGTTTCTGGATTTTGTTTTATAAATTTTCTGAAATATTTCTTGTCTCATCTGTATGCATGTGGATTTAACATATTTTATATTTCGCAGTTGAAGGCCAAGGTTGACAAAAGCCGGGAAGCAATGGATAAATCAGGTAAAAAAATATCAGATTAAATGTGATTGTACATTTGAGCCGCGTCACGACAAAACCAACATAGTGGGTTGGCGACCAGCATGGATCCAGACCAGCCTGCGCATCCGCACAGTCTGATCAGGATCCTGCTGTTCGCTTACCAACTCTGAAGGGAAACTGATAGCGAACAGCATGGATCCTGATCAGACTGCGCGGATGCGCAGGCTGGTCTGGATCCATGCTGGTCGCAAACCCACTTTCTTGGTTTTGTCGTGACGCGGCTAATATTTTCTGTTCAGTTATTTTCCTCTCTACATCAAATTAATCGTTCATAGTTCAAAATCATCACTCCCCAGGACATTTATTTTACCAGCATGTTTTCTTTTCTCGTTATTTTCTGCTGTAGTAAGTGGTTGATTCATCGGAACATTCTTTAACTTCCTTGTGAACACCTCTCATGCAAATTACTCGTTCGAGACTCCAGTCTACTCTCAATTTGCATTTAAAGCCAATTAATCACAAAAAACATAAATATTATATTTCGAAATCTTTTTTAAACAGTTTTCAAAATGTTTTTTTCACTTTCCATTCATATTGACTATTTTTTTTACTTCCTTTATATTTTGGCAATTAACACCGTTATTGTAATTCAGTAAGGAATTGTAAGGAAGACAAACTACTACTTTATTTACATTTACTATTTTTATGACAAATTTACATTCGGTGCTACTTTCTTCAAATTATAAGCCTCTAAAATGCTTTTTTAAACAGTATAAATCACATTGTTGTCCTTTTTAATGACTAAAAATAATTTCTGAGGCTTAATGCGCAATAAGCAATTTGCTAACACATACATTTGTGCGGCATATTGCTACATCAAGATTATGAATCTTTATTCAATTTAGATTCACAATTTATTGTCACAGTGGTATGATACAAACCTCACATGTAACATGTGGGATTCTACATTTAAAGATTTCCCGTGAGATAAAATGCCTATATAAGAAGAAATACGGTGACAAGAGGGGGTCATCGAAAAATCTAATATTTATTTTGTGGAAGTTAACAAGAGTGCACTTATAAACTATTACATTCGCACGCATCAACTAGTTTAACTAGGGTTTTGGTAGGCTTTGCTGTTAACACGTGTGCTCGTGATAAATTAATTATTTTCTCATCTCCCCCGTATAGAAATTTATGAAACGAATACAATCTTTTTTTTCCTGTAGCATACTTATAAATCAGTTTAATTCACAAGGGAAACAACTTCTGGTTATCATATAAACATTTTAGTACGAGTATTCACCCTTAGTGATATCTTCCTGAAACAGATATTATGGAAGTCCCGAAGCGCCATCTTGACTTGCGCCTATATATTCACTTTTTTATAAAAGATAAATATAGCTTAGTTTCTACGCATCTAAGATTTGAGCTATTTGACAAATTTACAATGCCTGAACTTATTTCCCTAGCAATTGTCAGCTATTCTTGCCATAAAATGTTATCTGCTTTGTCACGTAAATAGGCAAACAGAAAAATGAAAGCAATCTTAAAATGAGATCTTTATTTGTTTATTTCCTTTTCCGTATAATTATACTTGTGTAATGAATGATAAAAAACGAACTTTGATACACAGCGCGAGTACTGTTCCGTGAGGAGTGTAGTGCATTACTGCAATATACTTACTCGATGAATACTACCCACTAAGTAATTCTCACTCAAAGCACATTTGTAGTATTATCTTTGTACATTTTCTTCACATTTAATTAAGCTTTACTCTAAATGAGTCATGTAACGACAAAACCAACATGGTGCATTTGCGACCAGCATTGATCCAGACCAGCCTACGCATCCGCGCAGTCTGATCGGAATCCATGCTGTTCGCTATCAGTTACTCTATTTGTAATATGGTTGTTAAGCGAACAGCATGGATCCTGATCAGATTGCGCGGACGCGCAGGCTGTTCTGGATCCATGCTGGTCGCAATCGCACTATGTTGGTTTTGTCGTGAAGCGGCTCAAATTATTTCTTAAAATAAGAAAAAAGATAGTATAGGTGTTATCTAGAATCGTAGATTAGATTTAAAATAATGGCAAACGATCATAAAACTCTAGGCTTTTTTTTCTGAGTCGCTATTTGATGAAAAAAAAAATCGCATGAAAAATCGTTAAAGATAACTGCCTTAATTTTGTTGGAGAACAATACAAAAAGTTTGATGTTCCGTTCGGGCCATCAAAAAGCATGTGACATTCTACGATTAAGAATACATTTAAATGGTTACATCGCGATATGCATTTGACGAATGGCAAGATGATATAACGGGGTATGCCAGTAACGTAATTAAAAAAAAAGAAGCAGCATGATTATACTGGCGAATTAAAAAGAAAAGGAGAATGGAAAAACAGAATAAAAGAAACAGCTTGTATAAACTGGCGGATTTCACCTTCCATAGGATTCATACATGTCATCGGCTATTTCAAAGATACATGTCTCATTTATCTTTTTTACAGACGGCTTATATAAACAGTCGGTAGAGTATTTAGAGCAGGCCCGTATCAACTGGGAAACAGACATGGAAGAAGGGTGTCAGGTAAAAAATGAATAATGACGTTTCGAAATCGCATAAAGCTTGTATTTCTAAATTTTATGACATAAACTTAGTGTTTAGAATTTATTTTTGTCCAATAGGATTGGAGTATTTAAAATGAATTAAACCCACTAACGTCCAAAATGGCCAATGGAAATTGTCTAAATATGTGTATATTGGGATTATATAAAGGCCCAGAATTGCCAATGACAATCAACGTTGCAAAAATGCAGGATCTCATTTTATAAGTGAGCCAATTGGGTTAATATCAAGTAAAACAATTCACTACTTAAAATAGCAAAATCTTGAACATTTATGAACTCATACATTTCAGAAGCCACTTCTCTGTTGATAGTCAGCCCTTGCAAATTCCATGTTTTATTGGGGGAGGGGTGGGGTGGGGTTAACATTTATCATAACCATACATAAGTAGATATTTTATTTTAAAAAAATCATCTATATTCTTTCAGCTTTTCCAACAACTTGAAGAAGATCGGATATATAAATTACGTGATATTTTATGGAAGTGTACAAATATTGATTCACAAGTCTGTGTTGACTGTGACGAGGTATGTAATCATCAATGTCGTCATTTCCGGTTAAATCTTTACGATAATTACTTTTTGGAATAACACAAACATTACTGTTGCTTGCTTTAGATCACTTGCACTTTACCACAATGGATTTGAATCCCACCAGGGACCTTGTGTAACATTGTGAGAAAAATGTGCAGCCTGACCGGGACTCGAACTCGGGACCCTCAGAATACCGTTCCGTGACTCTAACGCTTACACATCATCTCCCCGAAATTGTGTATAGTACTGAACCGTGAACTTTCAAATGAGGAATCTAGCATGCTTTTTACGAAAGGTCGAAAGTTCAAGTTGGTGTTGCATGCAATATTGGTAGAACACCGAAAACCTGATTTTCTGAACATTATCTTCGTAACATTTGTTTTCTTCTTAAGAAATCTAAAATATGCTAATTCCAGAGTTGTGAGATAGTTCGGCAGTGTTTAGAGAAATGTGATATCCAGAAAGAAATGCTTGATTACATTCAAACAAACATGACCGGAACCGTTCGACCAGGTATGTATTTTCAAGGTTTATCATCAAGGCTTGCTATAATAAAAGGAACACAAATGCCAGGATTTAGATTGTTTGTGTTCAGGATTAAAATTAGTTAAAATCTTGTAAATCTGTTAACCATGGTAATTAATACCTCAGTTTACAAGATGTCAACAAATAAACTTCTGAGCTTACATCCTTTATGTCATAAAAGTCATATAATATAATGCCATATAATTTAATGTCATAAAATATCATGCAATACAGTATAATGTGATATAATCCTATGGCATATAATATTATATAACATCATGAATTACAATATCATGGCATATAATCTTATGTCATATAATATTATGTAATACAATATTATGTCAAATAGTCTCATGTCATACAGTC
>NW_026853768.1:0-21435 GCF_026571515.1 Ruditapes philippinarum
GCTGCCTGGAAACAAAGGACAAGTGTCACTGTCAATACTTTCATCATTATCATCTAATATAGTGTCATGAGGAGAATCGAGTTCTTCATGGTCAGTATCAGAGTCAATCAAATCTTCATATTTCATATCATAGTCAGTGTATCCGATAATTTCATCCTCATCATCAATAACTGGATCACAACTTCCTGTTGCCGAGTCAGCAGGCATTCCAGTATTTACATCTATACCCTTTTTATTACCTCCAGCATTAGCCTAAAAAATAAAAATACATACATTGTATTTAATATTGATCAAAACATGTCTTCTCATAATTCAATCTTAGAGTTATCAATTAGGAATAATTATTTATTATTAGTAAATACTGATATTTTGAGTTTGAAAGTTTAAAATTCCTGTATGTTGTAATTGAGGTTGAATACCACACTTAGTGAAATTATATAGATGTATATAATTATATTTATAAAACAATTTCCAATATTGAAGAATATGTAAAATATGTACTAAAAATATTTGTACATATTATATGTAATCATTAAAATAATCTTTTTGAAAAATTTGACTTAGCAACTTTAAAGAAAATAATTTTTTTATCACCTCCTTTATTTACATGAAATGTAAAATTTGATAATATCTTTATATATAATCAGGTACGTATATTAACGTTAATATACGTACCTGATATAATGAATTTTGGAACTTACAAAAATTGATAAATCTTAATTTGAGCATCATATCTATAAAACCATAAAAAATTGTGTTTCTGATTTGTGAATAAACTTGCTTCACTATCATGATAAAAAGGTCAAAACACAGATCAAAGATGTACATATTGTACCATTTATTTATAAAATATTCGATTATGTATACCAGAGACATTAAACACTGTTAAAATTAACTTTCATGTCGCTGAATAGCAACCTAACTTCGGCGATTTCCTCCATATATTATTATTTACATAAATCCCCTATGTTTTAATTTGGTCGAGTTTATAGTCCATGGGCAATAAAAAAATCTTAAAAATAATTACTAGAGACTCCAACTGCTTGATACAGTACTGTGAGATATTATTATATTGTATATTTAATAAAATAATGACAGATTTCCCTAATCTTTTCAAGATTTTATTCATCGGTCATGCATTTCCGCGAACCGGTGTTGAAGTAAAGTATCACCATGAAAAAATTATTACAAAGAAATTAATGTGTGAAAAAGAAGCGAGATAATTGTACCCGTATTTTACAAACATAAAATTTTGTTTACAAATTTGCGTGTAAATAAGTTTCATTCTAAACTATTACATAAAGAAGACACGTATAACCAAAGAGAAAAAACGTATTATAGTGTACTGTACAGCAGATTTATTCAGGACAGGAGAAATACAAATCTGACCTAAATAGTTCATACCTCTGACTCTGCTGATGTCAGTTCAGTATTCCACATTCTTTCCACCTCTAAGTGGTCTATTGCATGATCGTAATTGTGTCTTCCGTACGGTCCTCTGCGTTTTCTCTTTCTATTTTCCGACATTTTGAAAAGTAACTGAACATTGGTCACGTGACTGAACATGCAGGCTCTGTATTGGTAACTTTTAAATTCTGACCAATCGCGTACGGTGTAGATGAAACCCTTTGTTTGCCTTTGCTGATAAGCCCAAGCCACGCTATCCCAGAACTCTGATTTTTTTCAGTGTGGAAGGTCTTTGTTACGTTTAAAGTGAACACAAATATTTAAATTTAATTAAAATGTATGTGTGCGTTTATTGCCCGGACGACCAAACCCTTTCTGTTCTCGGTCGGAACAGTAAGAGACTAGAATTCAAGGGTGAGCTGAAGGAGAAAGAAGAAGTGAAAATGACATGGGGAAAGAACGATTACAGAGGATTCATTGTTAAATATGACGGTATGTTCTCAGCTTCTGTGTTGTCAATTTTAAAATATTGTATACAAGTTTCAAATACAAAATATCTTTTATCAAAGCTTTGTTTTAAATAATGCTCATTTTCTTGTGAATAACACTCGATACGGTTTAAAAATAATCCGGAACTTGTACGGATAGTTTTTATTCAATTTAGTAAGAGAGCAAAATGGCGGCCAAATGTTTGTTGAATGTAGAAAAAGGGTTTGATAGAATCGTAAATTTTACGGTATGATAATGTTTATTACAGTTATTGCGATTTTAATTAACTGTTCCTCAAGGAAACTGAATGTACAAGACTCCCTTTCAACGAATATTTATGTGTAATTCAGTGTAACTCTAGTTTGAATTGATAACGATTCGCCCCACTGACGATTCGCCCCATTCATCAGTCATGTATTATCGCTGTACAGGTCAGCTCACAGCTTAATTAACCAAATAGGTCCATTTTATTATCTATTATTATCCAATGAAATAAAATACTTTCGTAAAATACATGCGTTTTTTTTCGAATTATATATATATTCGATTTTTTCTGGTTTTGTAATATGATATTTTATCAAATAGTTTTTTTTTAAATTATGTTGGGGTGTTTTTGTAATCGTGTTAAGTGCATTTTAGTGATATAAACTTTTTGACAATCACTTTAAAAAGTAATAATAAAACCAATACACATTTCTTTTGATGAAATTAAGTAGATATATCATCTATTTAATTAATTAATTAAGTTAATGAATTTAATTATAGATGATCTATTAGTTAAGTCACTAGTTATTAATTTAATATTTTTTTCTTTAAGAATAGAATTGATGTTAAATGAATTTGGGGATAGAATCTTAAGTTTAATAGTAATGACTCCAGAAGTCTGGTTTGTGAATGTGATTGAGTTCATTGAACACAGCCTTTACTTGTCGAACTTGTTTACCATATTTTGTGATTACAAAGTACATAAATGACATAATTATATAGTTGTTTATCTGTTTTATTATTCAGATGATGAAGACAAGCTTACAGCATATGCAAATGCTGCAAATTCAAAAATTTTAAAAAAAATGACACAGGAGGACAGTATAGAAGATATGATTGACAGACTTACAGAATTTGAGGCAAGCAGGGCATTGCTACCAAAAAGAAAGCCTGTAACTACTGAAAAGGTTGCTTTAAGTAAAAAGCAGGAAGAGGAGTTTAGCCCCAAGAAGAAAAAAAAGCAATCATCATCTGACAGTGGAAAATCTGTATTGAAGAAAACAAAAGTGAAGCAGGTTAAAACTGACAGCAAGGTACAAAAAGAAATTACAGAGACCGTAAAAAGTGTTGCTGAAAGTGCATTGCTCATGCAATTTCCAGCAGAAAATACAGCTGATAGTAATGAAGAAAATGAGTCATCAAATACACGAGCAATGCAATTTCCAGCAGAAAATACAGCTGATAGTAATGAAGAAAATGAGTCATCAAATACAAAAAGTGAGACCTGGGAACGAAAAACCAGACAGAAGTTAGATTTTTCACAGAGAGAGACAATTAGCCAGGGTCAGTCTGACACGTCATTGACAAAGACGTGGGCTTTGTGCACTGGAAATAATAATCCACCAAGTAAGTACAACAAGCTTTTACGACTCCTTTCGCCCTCATCATCCCGGCAGCTAAGGGACTGTAGCGCTCTTGGGAAAATTTTCAAAATCTTCTTTTGAAAACTTGTAACCATTTTATTTTTCCAAAAAGTAAAGGCATATTCATCCATAACCTGTGAACAAAAACCCTGATATCAGTTTATTGATGCAATGTTGTTTATTATTCAAAGCAGTATTCCAACATTTTTGGTATCCATATTAATTGATTTTTGTTTTTCTAGTGTGTGTGTTCATTATTATTATGTTAAGTCATATTTCTGTTTAAGAATGCTGTGATTTCAGTAATAATTAAGAGGACAGAAAGTGAAAGTAAAAAATGTATATATATATATATAGTTACTTGTACATATGTATAATTGAATACCCTCATATTTCACAGATCCACCAGCAGATATCTTAAATTTTTTCAAAGCCTTGGGGAAACCAGATGTTCAGTCATACATAAGTGCATTTCTGCAGTTCTATGATACTTCAGAAGCTAATACATCAGAGGTAATTATTAAACTAGTGTATCAATTTTTAACAATACCATGTGAACAAAGTTTCAAACTTTAAGAACTGAATCATATTGTTAATATTATAATCTTAGCTGCTATTAACCATAAATGATTAACTTATGAAACATTAAAAATGTTAATACCACATGTGGTGCCAACAGTGGGTTGTGTGGCCGAGTGGTTTGACTTTTTGGCATCAATCCCCTCATTGCTGTGTGTTTGAATCTCACTATGAACCATTCTTTCATGTGGAGAAGCTATCTATATAGGATGCACCTTTGTGCCTGAAATAATTCATGAATTAGCATCTTCCACAAGTAAAGCTGGAAAGTCGCCATATATCCTGTATTGTGTTGGTATGACATAAAGCCCAACCCAGTGTTTATAAATACTTTTTTGGCATCATGGATGTTTTTTCCTTTTTCGCTATACCACTCGTGAAAATATTACATTTGGAATGATTTGGTGTAACCTATGTAAATGTATTTTTTATCTTAAAAGCAACAAGTACACATGTCATAAGTTGTAAGGTACTACAATGTAAGCATATCTCAATGTCATTTTATTTTTACAGGAACAACATGAAAATGTGTGGACTGAAGAGTTGTCTTATGTCCAGATGCTGCCTCCTTTACAGAATAACCAAGGTTCATTTGAAACACAGACTTCAGTAGCTACACAAGGTCAAACAAACATGCAATCATTAGAAAATCCACCTCATTTATCTACCACCCCTTTGCAAGACCAGTCATATACTGCCCACCATGCACCAAATGAGCATCAAACACCACAATCAGCAGCACAGCAGCAATATTCACACACTACAATGGCTTCAAATATCAAAAGTCCCCAACAAGAATTTCTTTGGACATGCACTCCACCGTCTTCTGTACATCAAATGCATCAGTCAACCACACTTTTACAAGAACAGCAGTCTCCATCCTATTTTCAATTTCAAACACCTCACTCATCAACACAACAGCAATTATTGAACAATCAGCAACCATCAACTGTATACAGTTCTCCACAATCTACATCACTACAGTCACAAGTCTTACATCATCCACACCAAACATTTAATAAGACATCAAGTGAAAGCCCACAACCTCAAATGTTACAGTCTGAGGCAAGTTCGGAAGCAGCCCGAAGGTCCCCAAGGAAGCATGCAACAGATTTTGTTGCTGAATCACCAGATTTAAACGGAGTAAGCATTTATAATATACATGTGATTATAATACCAGGAGTGTAAATTAATCTCTGTTTTGGTAAAGTTTGGTTAAGCTTACTTTCAAATGTTTTGCTTTGAATCATTGCAAAAAATAACATTGTAAGTAAATTCAAAATGTGCAACAGTTTCAATTTTGCTGTTTTGGGCGTTGTTTCTCTCTCCTTTTTAGCTCGACTATACAAAGTATATGGATAGCTGTCCTACTCGCCCCGGCGTTTGCGTCTAGATTTCAGATGTAAGCTGCACGCCTCCAGATGAGCCAAAATATTTTAAAGAAATTCAATCTTTAGACAAATGTATTAATATCTTATGGAAAGTAAAAAGATTCAATATCTAATAAATCATTAGCATGTCATGTGCGATTAATGACGGATTTTGCAGTATCAATCACTATAATTTTACTGCGTTACTTACACAGTACTGTAAGAGGTATTTTTGTATATTTTGGCCTCTTTTTGGCAATTTACGTGGATTGTAAGTGCCATTTGCAATGAGTAAATAACTTTATTTGTTCACTTCATAATATTTTACTTTGAAATACATTTTCAAAATTTTCATGAAAATTAGCAGGAATCTGGAGGCATGCTGCTTTAAAGTTTTGGTGCAGTAAAATATTTTTCACTATAACTTTGTCATCTCTTAAGGTGTCAACTTCAAATATATCATATTATGTTCCTTATCATCAACCACATCTTATATGACAAGGTTCATAACTCTAGCACCAATATTTTCAGATTTATCTCGCCTTGAACTTAGAATTTTCCTTAAAAAATACTATTTTTTACTGTTACTTCTTTATTTCTAAGGGATCAATTTCATACTTCAAATATATGTACCTTATCTTCATCCACATCTTATGAGACAAGGTTTATAACTTGAGCACCAATATTTTCAGATTTATCTCCCCTTGAACTTAGAATTTTCCTTAAAAAATATTAATTTTTACTGTTACTTATTTATTTCTTAAGGGATCAACTTCATACTTTAAATATATGTACACATGTACCTTATCATAAACCACATGTTATGTGACAATGTTCATAGCTCTAGCACCAATATTGCAAGAATTATATCCATATAAACTTAGATTTTTTTACTCGAAAAATGTTATTTTTTACTATAACTTTTTTTAGTTTTAAAGGTATCTATCTCAAACTTCAAATACTTATTCCTTATCATCAATTACATTTTATGAGACAAGGTTCAAAACTCTTGAAGCAATATTTACAGATTTATTTCTCTTTGAACATAGGATTTTCTTATATATTTTAACCTTTTTTATTAAGGTATCTACTTCAAACTTAAATATTTATTTCTTGTCATTACACACATGTTGTGTAACAAGGTTCATAACTCTAGAGTGACTATTTCCAGAGTTATTCCCCTTGATCTTGGAATTTATGTTTACAATGTTATTTTTTTTTTAATATAACTTAATACATCATTATACATAATTGATTTTTCTTTTATAATGTTGTTTTCCTTACTGCGTCCAGTACCCTATTAGTCGAGCTTTGCTGTCTCCTGTGACAGCTCTTGTTTCTTCTCCGACATATTGACGAAAATCGTTTATAATTTTTCTGGTTGTATTGCATTCTCTAATTTCACTTAGCTTACATCTCACATACATCGTAAGTAAAAATAAGTTATTACTCTTTATGTTTCAGAAAGTACGACTCCTGGCAAAATATGACGTGAAGGTGAATCATAGGCTGCTTAGAAAGGCCACAAGAGCTGCCAGCAATGCCAGTATTGAAAAAGCAGGTTACAAATTAGCATCAAAACTGATATGCCTCCTGTTCAGTGAGCAAGAGCTTGCAGTTTCATGTGGCCAAGGAATGAGAGTGAAAAAAGGAGATGTAAGACCATCCTTGGACAGTGAAAGACTTGAAGTTTTGAGAGGTCATTATTTTTATTTTCATCTAAACCATTGAAATTTTATCCTTTAGATAAATCTATACCACTCTCAATGTATAAAACTGGTGCGAGTTTTAATTGTATTGATTCCGTTGATGTAGTTGAATATTATAATGTTATTTCTCTATGGAATTTTTATTCACAATTATCATTTCTTCATAAAATGGTCAAAACCGCATCAAATATAGATAAGATTTTCTAGCTAAAAGGTAACTGTTAAACGCAAGCCCAGCAAAGCCGTGATCTAACTGTTGTAAAAAGAGTAACCCTCGCGCTAAATATTCGGGCCTGTACAGAAAGATGGTGTAAGATCTTTATGAGGTATACTTTTTTGATATTTTGAATTACAAGAAGAAAGATTTTTTGTAATATTTCAGATGGTTGATTAATTTGGTTAACAATTTCTTTTACAGACTATGTAATCGCATGGTGTAGAAAGAATAACAAAGGGACGCCAAAGGACAGGGATATAAATGATGCCGTTACGGAACAGATTAGCTATGCCCGAAAGAAATGTCGAACATCTGCTAGTGCTGTACATAAGAAATGAATACGTACAAGTGTTAAGTGAAAAATGTGGACTTGTGTTGTAAAAAAAGTTACATGACTTGATACTGATCTTGTGCCAAGTTAATATTTTTTTAAAGTCTCTGAGTATAGTGGTCATAAATATTAATCTATTATATGATAACACAGGGTGTTTCACCACAAACTGACATTCAGCATTTTGATTAATTTCAAATTATATATATTCTTCACTGGTTTAAAACTGAATATTGTGTCACATTTATTTATGGCCTTTTTGCATTTTAAGTAATTTCATTTTAAATGATATGTGGACTAACCTTCATTTTTATAATTACTTTAATTAATTCAACGTTCATTAATATTACTGTTAGGACATAGATATTTGCATGCATTATGTAAAATTGTAACAGATGATTCTTGGCAAATTAAAATTGTTTGACATGTACAAATTTTATGTTTTTTGAAATAATGATTTTATTAATTCTTAAAAATGCTACAAGCATTTTTATTCAGACTGAAAGGCAGACTTTTTCCTGCTAATTTTATTGTCTTTTTCCTTCTAATGAAAAGGTCTTAGGCGGATTTTTTTCCTACTAACTTTATGGATTTTTCCGCCTAATAAAAAGCCCTTAGGTGGAAATTTTTCCTGCTATGCAGGTTTTTACTATGCTAACCAGAATCCGCCTTACTAAGAGGAAAGATTTTTCCGCCTAATAAAAAGCCCTTAGGCGGAAATTTTTCCTGCTATGCAGGTTTTTACTATGCTAACCAGAATCCGCCTTACTAAGAGGAAAAATTTGCATATTTCGAGCCCTATTCTCCCTAAGTTCCTCCTAAGGCCAGATTACGCTTTATAGTACACCAAAGCGGAAACCGCTTATATACTGGAGGCGGATTCCGTGTTAATTCTGGGCGTACTTTTTCGTACGGGAAACTTTCTATGAATTAGCATAGTTACTACTTGTTAAAAGAAAATTGTATGTTATAAACAGCAATAACGAAAAAGAGTATTTCTATAGTCTTGTCACCACTATGTTATCATAAAATTTGGACCAAAATGATTATTTATTATGTTGAAATATGCGTTGTATTTTATTTGAAATGTGTTCAAAAACCATGAAAGATAAAGTGACACACACCAAATTTGACCTTTCCATATTTTTCTATTTTGGTCTGTTGATAATGACAAAAATAAAATAAAATAATAAAATAAAAGCTGTTTGTTGTATAATATAATTATATTTAGTAGTCAGTGCCTGCTGTTTCAGCAACATTTTTAGTATTAAAAGGTTTGTAACATTTGTTAAGTTAGATCTAAAATATTTTAGTATTTCCGACTGAATAATTCAGATTTTTTTTTTATGAATTACTTTCAATTTATTTTTTGCAGACCTTGATGTGTTCATACCTGGTAAATGGGTTGGAGAATTTAGATGCCCCGCAGACTGTGGTTCAAACACCAGTGTTACTTTAGATCTTACGCAGTCTGTATCCAATGAGATATCAGGAAACTTACTCGTTCATCAACAAAAGATCCCAGTGATGGGCTCATATGCTTCATATACTAAATATCTTACATTACAGGTACAATTGTTACATTGATTTCATCATTATTTAAATATGCCTGTTTTAAGGTGTTACATCCATCAATACATCAAAAGTGATTTGTAACCCATAATTTCTTAAGTGGACTTGTCAGGTTTTCATTTTGGAACAGTCCATTTCAATTTTAGAGATATCAAGATAGAAAAAAATCATTTAGTTAATTAACAGTATAGTGCTTGGTCATATTGATATTTTTTGTTGTGACCAGATGGGTAATGATTTTGATTCAGAATATAGAGCAAAGATAAGTTTTTTATAAACAAATCTCACAACTCTAAAATCTATATTTCATCTCCAGAACAAACGACCCGTGTTGACAAGTGTTGGTGGAGAAACTTATACGCAGATTGAGGTGAACGGAAAACTAACATCGTCGTTGAATATGATTGGTGCCGTCATGTTTGTATCAAACCTGCAGAAGGCATCGTGCCATGGCACTGAGAGTTACCTGAAAGAAACATGTGTCATGTACATGAGGAGAACAGCTGGTAAGTGACTGTGTATGCCAGGGGGGGCGGCAAAATCAATTGTCCATGTTGCCCAGGTTGTCCTACAACCTGTGCGGACAAGTTGAAATTTTTAATAATTTACTACATAAGTATCATGCTGACAAGTTAAGAAATGTTTAAGATAAAAATGGACAAGTAAGTCAAAATAAAATTTTGCTGTCCCTGTATAATAATTCAAAATAAATTTGTCAATAAAAAATACCTTTTTCAATATTTTATTTTCCATTTGCTGCTTTAATTAATGAATATTTGTTTTTGATGTTTAATATTCATTCACATACACATACTTTTATCAAAAAAACGTATTTGGTATTTACTATTGTGAAAGTGTCTTCTTCTATGAAAAAGCACATGGCACTTAAATGGAAGCTATACGAAAAAATGCAGAAATCATTGGTAATTCATGACCTGTATAGTTTTGCCACTACCTATAGATAGACAAAAATGAAAATCATTAAATTTATTATATGGTTTCAAGAGGATTGTGTTGACTTTCAGCATATTTTGATGGCTGCAATGGACATGGGCAGTGTTGGAGATATGGCCCACATAGAAATGACTTTATGTGCTGCTGTGACAAAGGTATGTATATTTCATGAACCCTTAGCATGGTGTAGGCAACATATTCTATTCATGCAATCATTGCAGTACAAGATCTGACGACACAACTGTTTTGTCTGATCACAGTCTGCACCGTTTGCTGTAACAAGTACATATTTTGAAATTCAAGCTAAAAGTGTCCAAATGGAAAGATGGACAAACATGATAAAAAGGGTGAAAGTCTTTTTCTCAGGCCTCTTAAGTTTTCATAATGTTAATAAAGTTATGTGTTTATCATCCAAAATTTCATCTGATGTGTTTATCATCCAAAATTTCATCTGATGCTATTGATATATTTGTATTATTTATAAATATTTTTGTACTTTTAGACTATGCCGGGGATAGATGCGAGACTCACCTTACAACAACAACTACGACTACCACCACCACAACTACAACTACGACTACCCCCACCCCAACAACCACAAAACCGTCCACCTCCACTACCACCCCTACAACAACTTCAACTACAACAACAACCACACCATCAACAACAACAAGTACTTCAACAACATCAACTACTACGACCCCATCCACAACTTCGACAACCTCAACTATGGCACCAACAAGTTCATCCACCACTGTTAAGGCTACTACCTCTACATTACCATCAACTTCAACAAGGGTTACATCACCAACTACTTCATCGACTACCAGATTACCTTCAACCACAACCAAAGCTTCTACTGTAGCAGTAACCACAGCTTCGACATCTGCTTCCACATCAACTGCAGCTTCTACGTCAACCGCTGCTCCTTCAACAGCTTCAACCACTAAATCAACTACAACGAGCACACCAACTACAACAGTCAAACAGACGACATCTTCTACCACTAGTACAAAAGCTTCCACTTCAACAAGCACATCCACGTCCACCTCGACAAGTACATCTACAACCACTACCACACCATCAACCACAACCCAAACTACAAAGGTATGTTTGAACTTTAAAGACTATTATCATATGCAAACTTAGGTCCAAGTTGTTTGATGGTTCTGTGTCTAATGGATTGAGGGTTCTTTGGATCATTATAATTTTGACAAAGTATTTTCATGAAGTCCACAATTTTTGTTATCTTTTTCTTACTTTGACATGTTTCTTAACAATTATGAATGATTTTGTCCAGATTGAAAGATGAAAAAGTTCATTAAAGGGTTTTAGTGTGATAAGGATTAACTATGTATCTTTTTACTTCAGCCTACTACTCAATCCACCACTAAATTGACAACACCGACAACGTCAACTACAGCAAGTACGTCATCAACAACATCCAGCACTGTGACAACACCGACTACAACCAAGACTACAAAAACGTCCACAACAACACAACCGACAACAAGTACACAAATGTCAACAATTGCATGTACACCAGTTCACAACTGTAGTGTACACTATGGCTGTGGCCCGCAGGGACAGAGAATCTGTGCGCCAGGCTGGACAGGTGCTCACTGTGATCAGCAAATTAACCAAGGATTAGCCGATTGTGATGTTTATGACTGTAAGTTAGTTGTTTTAAATATACAGTAAACTTCGCTTATTATGGTATTCATGGGGACCGCCATATTTATTTTTTTATAACCAGATTTCGCTATAATATGGTTCAGACCAACATCTGACAAATGGTACAAAAATCCTGGAAAAATATTTATATAGTCCAGTCATCTCATAAAACTTTAGTGGAGTCCCTTTAAGAATCATTTTGTTGAGCCAGTGGTCAGTCACTATATATATATATATCATTATACTGACTATTTGAAAGCTTTGGTCTATCTAAAATACATTTTAGGAAAAGTAACATGTCAAATGTATTTTCAGTGGATGTGTTTTTGCCGAGTGAATGGAGAGGAAACTACACTTGTGATGATGACAAAAGAGAGATCATCTTCATTATGAACATCACAAAATCATCCTCGACCATCGGTTTGTCAGGGGACATGTACATCGATAACAAGAAACTAGAAATGGCCGGATCATTTGCGTCGTTCTTCAAGATATTTGCTCTTCAGAGTGACATCGCTATAAGTAGTCAAATAGCAAATCGAAATTTCACAAAAGTAGAATTAAACGGACGAGTTCAAAGCTCGGTGTTCATCGATGGGGCTGCCATATTTCTTGAAGCTTCTGGCAAAAAGAATTGTCCAATGGAATTAAGAAGAACTGCAGGTAAAGCTGTTTAATTAACCCAAAGGTTATAAAAGTAGAATTAAACTGGGACAGCTCTAAATCAGGGAAATAAATCTTCAAAAAAAAATCAAACTTAAGAAAAATAAGGAACTTACTAGTTGTATCACCAATATTCAAACCTGTAACTAACAAAGTAATAAAATTTCTGCATACTATGAATTCACTAGATTTGAGGTTTTTTCACAAGGGACATTTATGTTAGGTCCTAAGTTCTTTAAGAAGCTTTTGACTAGAACATTAAACTGTTACTTTATCTACTTTCCAGTGTTCACACAAGAAAATTGGTGCAGCGGTCATGGTTCTTGCCAGAGATATGGAACAACTAAAAGCGAGTACATCTGTTGCTGTGATGCTAGTAAGTAATATATATGTTTAAAAAAACATTTAGAACTTTAAAATTTTTAGAAAGGGTAATTTATTTTTAAATTTTCTTTCATTTTGTATGAAGAAGGAAGTAAAAATTGATTCTGAATGGCTGTGAACATAGGTTATTGTTTCAGTTTCTCAAAGTAAGTATGGGTTTGAGCCCTGATAGGGACATTCCTATGGTTACGCTACAAAGTGGTATCCAAGGAAGCTGAATATGAAGTCTATTTTTACCTTTAATACTTGATCCCTATTTTATAGTGATTGATTCCTTTATTGAATATATCAATTAGACAATAATACACAGGTTGCTCCTTTGCACAGAATTTATAGTGAATTGTTTCACAACTTTCAAAACCTCAATATCATCTTTATTGCCCAAGAAAATTGGATCAAGAGATCTATTATTTTTGTCCCATATATCTGTACAGACAACTTTAATTGTGACCCTATCATTCCATTCTTCACTCTTTTACATGTTTTTCATACCATCAGTTAAGAGATTGAAATTTGACCTGATTTAATAATGGTCTTGACCCTTAAGGTCATATTTTCAATATTCAGAAAATTTGTTATTCATTTCCATATTTGGGACAAAGACATAAGGCTTAAGTACATCTGATGCTCTTGGATGAAAATTTCAGCGGACAATATTTATATGAAGGTCATTGTCCGTTTTACTTAACATGTAGTTTCTATTTATAGTATGTGAGAAATGTACATCCAATGAAACAGATATATCACAATATTGATGTCTTGCAGATTTTTAAAAAGAGCTAGAAACAAAGTGGCTTAAACTAACATATACAAATATTTTCAGAATATACAGGCAACCACTGTGAGGTGGAGATAACTACCTCTACGACTACCACAACCCAAGCAACCACCACCATTAAACCATGCACACCTGTGAACAACTGTACTGCACATTACACCTGTGGACCAAGGGGTGAGAAAATCTGTAGGGCCGGTTGGACTGGTATAAATTGTGACATTCTGATAACAGACAGTCCTGCAGACTGTGATATATTCAACCGTGAGTAGTTTCTGGATTTTAAGAAAAAACAGTTTTATAATGTTTCTTCTTTTTTTTTCAAAGGGACTCTCTCTACTGAGGTTTTTTGACATGATCAGACTTGAAATAATTTTTCAAGATTAATGTTCTATTCCATTGCAATGCTTTTCACTCAGATTTGGCTATGAATATCAGTAAAATATGATTTTTTCCAATTTATTTCTGACCTTATTTCTTATCCTTTGCATATTTATTTGTTTTAAATGCCACAGTTAATCTATATAAGGAATTTGAATTTTATGTTTTTAGGCTTTTGGACCTCAGTGGAGTTCCTTGAAGAACATTTATCAAAAAAAATAAGTAAAAAATGATAGTGATAATTAATTGAGTAAAATATTTATCATACACATGAGACTAAAGGTTGTTCATACAGTAACGCTAATGAAACCAAAAAAAACAACAAAAAAAATACCTCCAACTTTTTAAGAATTGTATATAGACTGTTATAACCTGATATTTAATCTCAGATTGTAGTTATACTAGATCATATCTCATGTTACCATAAGTGTATCGCAGACTTTTAACTTCTCATACCATTATTAGTTTTCATATGCTACAAACCCCTTTTCTCTCACCGCTAGGGTTCGAGCTATGCAAGTGTCTTTGGAATCTTTTATGTAAGAAAACTATCCAGCTTACTTACATAACATTGGGGGTTCTACTCTGGTTCCCACTTGTGCCTTGAAATAAGGTACAGATGGGCACCTGAGGACTTCCTTCACAAGTAAAACTGGAAAGTCGTTATATGACCTATACTTTGTTGGTGTGATGTAAAACCCAACAACAAATATCCAAAATTTATTCAGAAATGAACCTACATATGTACGATATTGCTAATGTATTTATTAAATTTCAGAGGAAGAATTCATACCCAGCGAGTGGGCGGGAAATTACACCTGCCAAGATGATAACACACTGATCTCTTTCCGTATGAACATTACACGATCTTCAAGCAGCATCGGGACTGTAGGAAATCTTCTCATCGCCCAGTCAACCATTGGCGTCGTTGGATCATTTGCGTCATTCTTTAAAACATTTACATTGCAAGGCCAGGACGATGTTCCCAATGCTATCTATAATCGTAATTTCACCAGCGTTGAGTTGAACGGAATTTTACAAACGTCTACTTATATAACAGGAAAAATTATATTTGCTCAGGGTGCCGGAACATACAACTGTGATATGGAACTACGAAGAAAAGCAGGTATGTTATTTATACTTTTAGTTAAGTTGAAAACTAATAATTCATCTCGAGGTGTTTCTCTTTAATGGAACATTTCTGTTGCCATGTTGAATTCATATTATTGTCAGTGAAAGACCTTATTAATAAATTATTTTTAGACGCAGTACCTATATACAACATATACAATATTCCGATTAACAGAAAAATTGTGACAAAATATTAATGAAGACAGTAAAAACTAATACCTCATTTTTATCAAAGTCAAATTAAAATATGGATGTTTCTTTTAGGAAATGGCTAAAAGATAGGATTAAGAATGTTGCATAAATTACTTCTTTCAAAAACAACCACAACCAAGAAACAAATTGTACATGTATTTGGTTGTTTCAAAAAGTAGTGGTTAGAAATAAAATCATGTATCCTTGAACAAACAAACTTTGTCAAACCTTCATATATAGATAACAAAGAAAGGTCTTAATATTTAAGTTTAATATTTAGATCAATTTTTCGAAGAATAGGGAGAGCTATTGCACTCATCCACTCGTCAGTGCTTAAGTTTTTGCATGCAAGTTGGTATTTCCAAAATTACTGAAGGAATAGGGTTCAAACTTCACACACTTGCTCTCCGTGATAAGCTCACATAATAAGCACATGTCCCATAACCCTGTGTTAAATTTTTAATTAAATTAAGGCCCCCCTCCCCTTTTTTTACTGTCAAGCACCAAGACTAGTCGAGCACTGTCTTGTTTACTTATTAGTTTCTGGATGGGTTTTATTTGAACTGACAATTTTTAATGTGTACTGGACAACTAAGAAACTAACAATGGTTTATCTTGACTCTTGTTTTCATTTTTCTATAGTTTATGTGGATTGGTGTGGTGGTCACGGGACTTGTTTCAGATATGGCTCACAGAAAAACGAATTCACTTGTTGTTGTGATGCTGGTAGGTATTGTAATTTTTCTATTTTTCCTTACATTTTCCTCACATTTTTCCTATGCTCCTTCCATGCATTTTTCTATGTATTTTCCACAAATTTTTCTATATGATAATTTGGACACCATGAAAAAAGCTCTGGAAATTCATGGAGAAAGTACATGAAAATTCGCGAATTTTTTTTTTAGTTTTCTTTTAACAACTCTGGAAAACTAGTCCGAATTACCCAGAGTTGGCAATTTCCATGTAAATTCCAGAAGTTTTCATGGAAATTCATGGAAAATGTACGGACAGTGGCTGGAGTTTTACAGATTGATTATATTGTGTCAATGACTCAAGATGTATCAAATGATAAAAGATTTGTTAAATATAATTAATTACCTACTTCATTTCTAACGGGTTCATAGAAAAGTATTGAATTCCTTTCTTTACTAAATTTGTGTCCAAATCTGAAAAAAATACTAACACAGAATTAAGGAACTTTCATAAGTTGCCTATCTTTGTGTTATTTAAATATTGAAACTTCAATTGTCAAAACAGTTTCATTGAAAATTTTTGTTTACCAGTATAAATGTGACATTTTCATATTTTAAAGCAAAGTCATGTATACAATTTTTAGCTCGACTATTCGAAGAATATGAGAGCTATTGTAGTCGCCCCGGCGTCAGCGTCAGCGTCCGCGTCGGCGTCTGCGTTGGTTAAAGTTTTTTGTAAAGTCAAATATCTCAATTATTACTTGAGATATTCAATTGAAACTTACAATACTTATTTATAGTAACAAGGTACATCAGATTCACAAGTTGGATAACTCTGCCTACAATATTAACAGAATTATGCCCCTTTTTTACTTAGAAATTTTGGTTAAAGTTTTTTATAAAGTCAAATATCTCAATTATTGCTTGAGATATTTAATTGAAACTTACAATACTTATTAATAGTAACAAGATACTTCATATTGACAAGTTGGATAACTCTGCCTACAATATTGACAGAATTATGCCCCTTTTTAACTTAGAAATTTGGGTTAAAGTTTTTTGTAAAGTCAAATATCTCGATTATTGCTTGAGATATTCAATTGAAACTTACAATACTTATTTATAGTAACAAGGTTCATCAGATTGACAAGTTGGATAACTCTGCCTACAATATTGAAAGAATTATGCCCCTTTGGAACTTAGAAATTTTGGTTAAAGTTTTTTTGTAAAGGCAAATATCTCAATTATTGCTTGAGATATTCAATTGAAATTTAAAATACTTTTTTATAGTAACAATGTACATCAGTTTGCAAAATTGCATAACTCTGCCTGCAATATTTGTAGAATTATTTGCCCCTTTGAAACTTAGAAATTTTGGTTAAAGGTTACAGGTCTTCAAAAATATTTACTTCAAACTTTACACATGCACTTAGGGTCATAATTGGAGGGTCATAATTGTATGTCACTAACCAAGTTCCATAACTCTATCTTGCATTAAGGCTGGTTCATATCCCCTTTTCTACTTAGTCTCTTGGTTAATGTTCAATTGCAAGTTTTACATATCTCAATAACTATTAAAGATATTTATTTATAATTTCACATATGCATTTAGGGTCATAATTGTAGGTCACTGACAAAGATCCATTATTCTATCTTGCATTTAGGCTGATTTTTCTTCCCTTTTTCAACTTAGAAATTCATGGTAAAGTTTTGCTTGTAAGCTGTTATCTCAATAACTACTGAAGGGTTTGTGCCTTTTTTGGGACAATTTTATGCATTCATAATAATAAAGCAGTGATTTACTTTATAAAAAATCTTAATAACAAGCCTTTGTACCTTTTCTGTCAAATTTATGTATTCATAGGTAATTAGTATTATTTTACTCAATAAAACACCCTTTTGACATTACCTTCCGAATAGTCAAGCCAATACTGTATAATTAGACTCTCTCTAAGGCCAGTATTACATGAATTTATAAAAAAAAATTAGCCCTATTGTGAACTTAAAAAATTTAACATTATCAAGGCTCTTTTACTATCAAGCACTTAGAATAGTCGAGCGTGCTGTCCTACTGACAGCTCTTGTTTGCTAATATGTGTACCTATTTATAATTCGAAATTTCGAAACTGTTAAACATTTTCTCTTCTACAAAAACATTTTCTCTTCTACTTAAATATAACTGTAAAGATGTACATGTATGTAAGGTTAATGTGAAGGTCGCAGAAAACCATGCATGACAATATCTATTACAAATGGCTAGTTTGTCTTGAAATAACTTCACGATGTTACATATCCAACACTTATATGTTCAGATCTCGAAATATCTTTTTTTATCACACGCCCATGCCGATTTTGCGATTCCGTAAATATGGTATTGCACGGCCGTGCATATATTTTGACATGACGTCATTAGCGATATACAAACATAGTGTAAATACGCGCTAAATGTTAGCGTTATACTGTAGGCGCGTCAATGAAAAATGACTCTAATTTCACTTTAAAAGGTCTTTATAATGGGTATGTGATAAATATAATATTAAATTTGTATACGTTCATTACTGAATTTATTGCACTCCTTGAATAAAGTAATATTATGCTTGCCAGAGGCTTGCATAATATAATTTTATTCAACTCGTGCAATAAATTCAGTATTGACCTTACACTCATTCAATATCCTCTATATATATCTTTTACACATTACATACTTGTTTATAAATAATTGTTTCATTATTATTACAGGCTACTCTGGTAATACATGTAATACCAAAGCCGTGGTACGTAGATCAACGCACCTAACTACACAGACCACGCCACGACCCACGTTACCTACGACAACCGTAGCCCCGAAGGCATGTCTGAATGCTGTATCCAACTGTTCCATGCACTATCATTGTGACTCACATCGAAGGGTCTGTGTCGATGGGTACACTGGGCCAGACTGTGGTCAGATAATACCAGGAGGGAAAGCTGACTGCAATGCATTTGACTGTATGTAATTTCTAGATTGGTTTACTTTTTGTTGCTTACAAATACTATGTGTTGGTTTTAAATAAAAATTAAATTTGATTTTAAAGTGGCATTATGTCCATCCAAGTGTAGATAATGAGTGTAATAATAAGTAATGTCTGTAAGCAATGTGACATCATATTGCTTGATGATGTCATAATTGAAAACCATTTTATTTTTGAAGTCATGAATTATGAATTATTGTATTTCACATGTTATTGGTTAAAATCCTTTCATGTTTCAACCAAAGAAAAAAATTGACATTTTACGATCAACACATGTTGCATATGTAAACATTTGCAATATTAAAATGATATCTATATTTGGTATGTTTTATATTCATTATGTAATTATGATGAAACATTGTAAAAAATAGTAACAAATAAAATTATTGTATTATTTATTTTTCGTAATTTAGAACATGCGGGATATAAATAGTAATGTAAGACATCCTTTTTATTTTCAGCGGATGTTTTTATTCCAAGTATATGGAATGGTAATTACACATGTGCAGGCGATAATTACATGGTGAAGTTCGTAATGAACATAACAAAATCCTCGCAAGACCAGATAGATCTGGATGGTGACATGTACATCGCCAATTCCATGATAACAACTGGCGGGTCTTTTGCATCTGCGTTTAAAGTCCTGACTTTGCAAACTAATGATATTATTGATAGAGAGATTTTGGGCAAGAATTTTTCAAAAGTGGAGCTAAACGGACGTTTACAATCCCCTGTTTTTATTGATGGGGTGATGATTTTCAATGATGATAGTGGTAAAGTTACTTGCCCAGTTGAACTAAGGCGTGGTCCAAGTAAGTATATTTTGATTTATTTATGATAATAAATTATGAATTGAGGATAATCAATGATAATAGAAAATATTAAACCCTTTAACCTGCTGAAATCTAATAATGGATTTGCTCTACTTAGAATTTAGAACAGTCCATTTGAATTTTAAGTACCGATTAAGACAAAAATTCATAAATTAAGCTGCTAATAGTAAAGAGCCTGGTCCGAATGTAAAATGTGCAGGTGGGACTGTCTCTAGGCTAATCATGAAAATTTTACTGGCCTACTGTACCATATATATCTCATAAATGGTGTTGTAATTCAATATGAAATTATTTCTTAGATTCAAGAAACCCCTATGAATTACTGATTGTCTAATTTTGTATGTTTTTGTTTTGTTGTGTAGTACTGGTGCAGTATAACTGGTGTAACAATAATGGAATGTGTCACAGATATGGCAGCAATAAAGACGAATACATGTGCTGTTGTGATCATGGTAAGTTATGAGATTTGCTGTTGTGATCATGTTAAGTTATGTCATGTGGTGTTGTAATCATGGTTAGTAATTTCATGTGCTTTTGTAATCATGTTAAGTTATGTCATGTGGTGTTGTAATCATGGTAATTTATGTCATGTGGTGTTGTGATCAAGGTAATTTATGTCATTTGCTGTTTTGATCATGGTAAGTTATGTCATTTGCTGTTTTGATCATGTTTAGTTATGTCATGTGGTGTTGTAATCATGGTAATTTATGTCATTTGCTGTTTTGATCATGTTTAGTTATGTCATATGGTGTTTTGATCATGGTAATTTATGTCATGTGGTGTTTTGATCATGGTCAGTTATGTCATGTGGTGTTGTGATCATGTTTAGTTATGTCATGTGGTGCTGTGATCATGATAATTTATGTCATGTGGTGTTATTATTATGGTAAGTTATGTTATGTGCTACTATGAACTTGGTAAATTATGTCATGTGCTATCATGAACTTGGTAAGTTATGTCATGTGATTTTGTAATAATGCTCAGGTTATATAGAATTATGCTTTTTGGATAACAATTGTTTTAGGAAAGTGCTTGCCTGAAACACCCATTTTGCATTAAAAAAAAAGTGATATATAACAGCTTGAAGAGAATCCAATGTTTATTTTAATGCGCATTTTGGTCAAAATAATTGACTTCAGACCACTCTCGGTCATCAAAAGGAAAAGAGCCTCATGTAACTCAATTCTATTTATTTGTAAATTGATTTATATTTAAATACAGCAAATTATGAAATTTTAATCATTTGTTAAAGTAATATTATGAATCTACTTTTAGGTTATGTTGGCCGTTACTGTGATATGACAACCTCCACAAGTACAACAACAACTACTACTACCACTACTACAACAACAACACCCAGCACCACTTCCACTACAACCACACCTACAACAACAACTACTCCAACAACCACACCCACAACCACTCCCACAACCACACCCACAA
>NW_026853769.1:0-38547 GCF_026571515.1 Ruditapes philippinarum
ATCTGGGGAAAAAAATGGGGGCGCCGCCTGTTTGGAACGGTCAGCAGCAAAGTACGCGGGGAGTTTAAACGGTTAATGGGCAAAAACCCTCACTCGGGCCCAAAATTTCCTAAAACACAAGACAGAGAAAAAAAAATAACCCCGCCAAGTAAATTCAACGTTTTAGGGTTTCAAAAGGAAATAAAAAAAACCCCAAAATGACTTTAAAACCCATATAAAAGTCCTAATGACCACAACAAAAGTTAAGCCGGTTATCGGTCTCGGGTAATCAGCTCCAATTATGGTCCCATAGACATTCATTTAGTTTAAATTAAGTGTAATTAATATTTAACGATGTTGAATCGCAAATCTTTTTCAAGAAGATTACAGAAGTCATTATTCAGTCAATATTCATGTTAAAGTAATATGCAAAATGTACCTTAGATAGTGATGATTCAGAAATTTTGAAATTGATATTGTTTACAAAACTTTAACCAGGAATTTTCGAGTTCTTAAAGGGTAATAATTTAAGGGTTGTAGGGCTTAAAAAGTGATTTCTACTTATAGTCACAAAGACATATACATGCATTTTACTATAAGTTCTGAGTGACTACCTTCAGTAACGGAAAATGTAACAAATAAATTTCTAAGTTAACAAAGGGCAATAATTCTGTCAAGTTACTGGCTTCGGAAAGTGACCTACTACTGTAATTTCAAATAAGTGTGCGAAATAACGAGCAACCAAGTCATTGCTGAGACATGAAACTGTGCCAGACGACGAACGTAAAACTTAAACCAAAGTGTTACGCGGACGCTGACGCCACTACCAGATGACTAGCATATTCCCACTTTTCTTCAAATACCAGCTTAAAATGACAAAAATAACTTTATGTTGTGCCTTCGTCTGAAATATTATACACTGCTATATACATGTATTCTTACGTGAATTGCAAGTTGTACCGGCCCATCCTTGTTGGCAACGACAAAAGAAGTGTACTCCTTACGGTGTGCTGGTGCCATGTACACAAGTGTTATTATAACAAGAGTTAAGAGCTGAAAGAAAAACATATGGAGCAGTATTAAAACAAAATAACATATTGAACTTGTTAAACTAGTACAATAGTTTCGCAATCCTACAATTATTGTTTGCATCAAATTCAATCATCAAGTTTTGAACTTTCTGTAGGGTGTATCCAAAGACGAAAAGGAACACAGCGATTAAACCGAGAGTTTAGCAATTTTAATAAACTAAATTAAAACTTAAAAAAACTAAACCCATTGCACTGACTTAACAAAATTTAACATTATTTAGGTTTTACAAATTTAATTAAAATTGACGAATTTTGTAAATTTTATCGAGAAAACCGCAAAAAAATGGAATAAAAAATAAGGCATCTGTTGAAAATATTTCACAATAAAAATTTAATACACAAATTTAAAATTAAAATAGACAATTGAAAATTTGACATTGATACAAAATCTTACACCTTTTTACACCCGCTTCATCTTATGATACAAGATTTCAAGAAATATCATAGATATAAATAAAGAGTAGGGAACATAACATAAGAATCCCTTAAGAAATCCCAACACGGCAAAATTGAAAATGTTGCAGGCTCGGTTTGATTGAGCCCGTTCATGTACGGTACTTTCTGGAAAGAGCAAGTTACCGTCCACGCCCCTTAGAACCGGCTTAAGCAAAATTCAACATTTAACATGAACTGGTACAATTTATAAAATCCACAGATGTGTTGATATGGCGGTTCAATGTGACACGTAAGTGCCATTCCATGAAAAGCGGCATATGATCCCCAAGTTAACAAATACGTGTGCCCCAAACGATAAAACAAAGGGCGGAACTAAATTAAATGGAATTTTGAAAGGGGATCAGAGGTTATGAAGCCTGTATATCACAGATAAGACGTTAAAAGAAACCCTCTGATAGTGTTGTAAACGAATGAAATGAATTGATATCGAAGATTCTTTCACAAGGAAAATTCTGTTGACAATATAAAGAAGCATTTTTTTCTCACCATATATCACAGAATTCTTATATGTTTTCCCACATAATTTCATTAATTACTTTAACGATTGGTAAGCTTATTTATAACATTTACATATCGATAACAAAATATCAACTGTTTTGGTTTCTCCAATTAATGTAATTTTCTGCGTATTCCATAATTTCACGTAAACAAAAAATTTTAAATGTAAAAAAACACAATCTATTTAAATGAAAAAATGTTAACATAAACATAGAAATAAATGAAAAAAAATTATTCAGGGGGGGCAAAAATAAATTTGGCCGAAAAGCCCAGGTTTTACCAATAAAGGTAGGGAAAAAAAAATTTTTAAAAAATTTTATACGGAAATTAAAAATTTAAAGAAAAACATAGAAGTCAAAAACCGATTGCCTGCCCTTTTTATTGAAGTTTTAAAAAACTGAATGATTTTTCGCAAATTTATCACTAAAAAGTCAAAAATTTAGTTTTTATTCGAACTTCAAAAAAAATACTTTTTAAAAAAATAATAGATAAAAAGTTTTTTACTCTTTTTTTGGTTGCATTTTCGTTATTCGTAATTTTAACTAAATTGTTCCGATATACCTTTGGGGCAGAGTTGTTTTAGTTGTTGTTTGAGCTGTTGTTGTTGTGGAAGTCGATGTTGGAGCTGTGGTTGTTTGTTTTGTTGATGCTAAAGTCGTGGATAAAGGAACGTTACACAAATCTTAATCACAACAGTCAATTGTCAGAGATCTTGAATCTTACTCCCTTTTCACACCATTATCACAAAACTGTAAGAATGAGAATGGCAGAACTATTTAACAACAACAAGAACAAACACATAAGCTACATTTTATTCAGAAACTTTCGACTTTTTACGGAAGCAATCCATGGAAAATACCATTTTAATAACAACAGGATGTTATGAGTTTTGTAATGAAATAAAAATGAGAGAAAAGCATGAAAACTATATCTCCACTTGTTTTAAAAAGTCGAAAATGACAATACTTGCAGAATTGTTTGTATATTCACTTTAAGTATAATCTAGATTAAAAGGTAGAAAAAGGTTTCACTTTCGAATAGTTGCAAAATTACCATTGTAACTGGCTTTTTTTAACGTCAATCCATTTCTTTTGATGTATCAGTTTAATATTTCTTTCTATTTCAAAGAATTTCAATCATAAAAAATGTAAAGAAAAAACAACAAACTTACATGTTCTGTTGCACACCCGAGACTGTATTTAACTTCACCAGTTCTTGTCATTTTCCTCATCTCCACCAAACACATCTTGAAAAATCAACACATTAGTACAATACTTTAAATAGCCTTGTTCTCCAAAATACATATTGTGCGTTAAACAGTTCTTATTTTGCACATTGAAAATGAAAACCCATGATTTTTCAAGTTTTGCACCACATGTTATTACAGTATAAATCATAATCCAAACAATCAATTTTTCTCATTTTCATTTCCAGAGTAAAAAATCTGTATATTATACATATTGTTTTCCGAGTCATACAGATTTTAAAAGCCGGTGCTAGGAGGCATGGATATTAGCTTGCACTTTCCAGTACTGTCCATGAACAGGCTCAATCAAAACGAGCCTGCAACAATTTAATTTTCTCGTTTTGTGCGTTCTTTAGTGATTCTGTTCCTTTTTTTTTACGATATTTTGTCTTTTATAAATCAATCATAATACTCGGACGATTATGGAAAATGTCACTTAAAAACACAAATACGAAAAATAATATTTATATGAAGTACCTTGGAGTCCCTCTAAATGATATAGAAATATATGTGTCATGGGTCGTATAATCATGTATTTGTCAAATCTTTTAAAGCGTTGATAACCTATATTTGTTATCAAAAAGTTAGTTTAGTATAAACCTCTTGTAAACAGTTTGTATTGAAGGAAACCATGCCGTATTTGATCTTATTCTGTAATGTATAAATGTTATTTTACTTCAATTTTGCATTTAATTTAACTGAAAAGTGTTTTTAAATTGTAGCTATGAATTTTTATTCCTTGCTTTATAAAATACTTAGTGCGCAAACGTGATTTGAATGCAGTTTTTCGGCGTTCTTTAGGGATTCTGTTTTTTATCTATTTTATGGTCACATTAGTTTAATTTGTGCCTTATGGCGGTCGCAAAAATTCGCCCGTACATATAATCAAAGATGTTATGTCTTCAATAAAGAAAGTTCAGCACGACAATAATGTTGTTTGTGCATGCATGCGGTATTTTTAGTTCCTTAATTTTTTATATTTTTCTAGTTGAGTGTTTCCAGTATTCCTATTTGAATACTATATATTCACCCTAAGGATATGTACTTGCTTTTTAAATTTGTGCTTTGACGCCTTATCTGTGATATGCAGGCTTCATAATTTCTGATCGTCCTTCGAAATTACGTTTTGTTTTGTTCTGCCCATTGTTTTTTCGTATAAAGCACCAACATTCTTTTACTTCAGGACAGTAAGCCGCTTTTTTATGGAAAAGCACTAGCGTGTCATATTGAAGGTTCCATGAAAACCGCTTTATGAACACATCTGCTGATGTATCCAAATTCAAAACTTCACAAATTTCATTTTATAATGTTGAATTCTCCTTCAGTCGATGCTAGATGGCATAGACGGTATCGTACACTTTTTATTACCGTCCGTGAACAGGCTCAGGCAAACCGAACTGGCAACAATTTTACTTTTGCCGTTTTGAGCTGTCTTTACCGATACTGCCTTTTTCTGTTTTGAAGAAAAAATATCTGCGGAGTTCTCGTGAATATTTCATGCAACAATCACTTAAATAGCTAAATTTTCACCCATTTTAATGTTACTAAAAAATTGTATAAATACGCCATGTTGATATATAGGCCCTAGTTTGATAAAGACTAATATGTGGCCATTATTCAATTTTATTTAGAACCAGTTAGTAAATACATTTGCACTGACATCTGTTAATCTTGTTTTGTCTCCTGGTTTCTTTAGTTTGTAGCTGGTGATGGTTGTTGTGGTTTTGTTGGCGACGGCGACGGCTGCTGCTGCTGTTGTTTTTGTTGTTGCTGTTGCATTAAACTAGATTGCATATGTTCCTTTATTCTTCTCAAGCGCAAACTCATATCACACAATAAAGGGATATTTTAGCATTCATCTTTTATTATAATTTAATAAAGTTAGCAAACTTTCTAGACAAAATAGTGAAACACAGACTCCTTTTAGAGTACTCATCACGGCAAAACTGGAACTGTTTCATGCTGGATTCATGAACGGTACTGGAAATTGCAAGCTACCGTCCATGGCCCCTTGTACCGACTTGAGCAGAATTCAACAATATACATAAAATGTTGAAGTTTTTAACATTGCCGTCAGCCGATATGTACGTTTAGCGGTGAAACATGTTAACTTATGTATGGTGCCCAATTAGAAGAATTAGTGTGCCGTAAACGAGAAAACAATGGGCGAAACTTATTGAACTTTACAACAAAGCAAATTAAACCAGGCAGCAAGTTATATGTGTGGTGATAATAAATATTTATAAAATATGAAAATAAGATCAACTGCTGTGCTGCCTGTTTCTGTCTATAAATATACAATATTTTCTTATTCTGCTTGCAGGGTTATACAGTTTGTCGGCACTAGTTGGTGTGCAGGGAGCCGGGAAATCTTGTGATGATATTGATCCAGAAGCATGCGCTAGTATGGCCAAACAAAATCTAAACTTGTGTTCGGAGCCTGTACTATCACAGTCAGCTTGTCCAAAGTTTTGTGGCAAATGTCGTAAGAAAAAAGCTTTGATGACTAGTAAAAAGTGCAGGATAAAATTAAAATATTGTGATTGACAAACAGTACAATAATTAGTTTTTGCTTAATATAATTTTCGCGGCACCAAAGCGATATCTTAAAACTTAAAAAAATGCACGTACGTGTTGTTTTCGATTTCTCATCATTTCGCCCATAAATACTCTTCTTTATTTACGTAATACTGTTTTCACATACAAATCATAATTATATATATACTAGGCTGTATTCACATTTATATAGACAATAATCATCTATATTTACGTAAAGTTATACCTATTCTATTTTATTCACAAATATCTGGTATTGTTTGTACAAATCATTATTATATAAATGAAATATTAAAAAATATTATAAGAAATAAAATGCGTTTTTTTCTAGAGAAACATATTTCCACTTTCTTCTAAATTAAGCCAATACACAAAATTTAAGGGGGAGACTTTCAAATTGTAATGTCAAAATGTATATTATAAAAAGAGAATTCAAGTGTTCTTTCTAAAATTACATGAAAAGAAAACATGAATATCCTCTAATTATTTTTTTACATACTACTGTTTTCATTATATTTACCTACTACTTTAGGGAGCATAAAATAAAGTTAAAAATTTTATGAAATCGATATTATTCTAGTCGATAAGAAGAAGAAAAGGTTTACAAAAAAAAGAAAAAGAAAAAAAAAACAACAACAACAAAAAACTATACATACTATACTAGGGAGCTTGATATAAAGTTATAATTTTATGAAATCTAAATGACGCTAGTCGATAAGAAGAATGAAAGGATACGAGAAACAAGTCATGAAATAATTAATTGAAAGAAATTTCTGTTTTTATAGCAACGACCTGCTACAACTGCAACATAACTAGTCCCGACGTGAGCTCGTGTAATACAGTCACGTGTGACAAGAACACGGTAATACAACTATCACATTATTTTGTTTAATTTTGAACATCATCTCTGAAGTATTGATTTTTGCACATTGTCAGTCTCAAAGCGGTATTTGTGTTGTTTCCAACGATGTATGTCTTTATTATTGTTAATTGTGGAGACTCATTTCGTATGACCTAGTTTATTATCGTCATTAGTAAGTATCCCTTTCCCCAATTTTTACCATTACCATCATTACTTATTATTGAAATTTTGCAAAATAACCCAAATATATAAAACGTGAAAGAAAGAGTTCAGGTTAACCTTGATTATGAATTATCTGCCCTTTATTTTTTTCTAATTAAAAGCACAGGTGGCAGTATCAGTGTTTGGACACCCCACCCCTATCTGCCCCTGGACCCCTACTACAACCATGAAAAAAAAAAACAACACTCTAAGGCTAACCATTAGGCACCAAATACAAAACCACCGATGAAATTATACATAAAAAAATTTCCACTATCAAAATTATGGTTATAGAAAGGTGAAAGGCAGATAGGGGTGGGGTGTCCAAACACTGATACTACCACCTGTGATTAAAAGCAGATGATTAAAAAAGGTCGGATACATCTTCCTTAAACTGTCTCTGTTGGACGAGTCTGTGTGTAAAGTGGCTTATAGGATCAGAATAGTTCACAACATTAATTAATTATAACCTATTTTCACACCATCATTTTTGACAGAACTATGTTACAATATGGATTTTATATGGAATCTTGAGATATCAAACACGACATAAAGGCTAAAAAGAGTACGATGAACGTTGGTATAGATTAAATACATTTCAAAATGAAAACGAGGCTATATGGAAAACAATAGGATTTAACTCAATACAGGATTGGAGCAGTACCTCTAGACGCTTGCAGAAATCATGATCACAAAATAGACATATATCTTTTTTTATCGCCGATTTTTACTTTTTTCGTTATTATCATACATAAATCGGTATGAAAAGGTGAATTAGACCTATAAAAGTTTATTCCTTTTGGTAAAAAGGCAAGATTTTAGCATTTTCTGATTCAAGCGCCTTGCCGGGTATATAGCGGAATACGGTATTAAGTATATTGCTCCAATCCTTTTTTTTAAGTCTCGCTCAAAACAATATGCATTGTATATATTTTTTTACTCTGGAAATAAAAAAGAGAACAATTGATTGTTTGGATAATGGTTTATACTGGAAAGCGGTGCAAATTTGGTGGAAAAGTTGAAAAATCATGGGTTATAATTTTCAGTGTGCAAAAAAGAGCTTTTCACGCAAAATATGTATTTTGAAGAACAAAGCTATTTTACGTATTGTACTAATGTGGTAGTGGTGTTTTTTTCAAGATGTGTTTGGTAGAAATGAGGAAAATAACAAAAACTGGACAAGTTAAATACAGTCTCGGGTGTGCAACAAAACATGTAAGATTGTTGTTTTTTCTTTACTTTTAGTACTTGAAATTCTTTAAAATAGAAAGAAATTTTAAACTGTTTTGTCAAAAGTAAAGGATTTGACGTGAAGTACAATAGTTATTTCGCAACTGTTGGAAATACATGTAGTTGGCATATCTTTTAATCCTGACTATACTTAAGCAAGAAAAGAATCTTTTGTTTGTTAAACTTTCTGCGACAAATATGTAACTCAATAACAGTTTCAATATTTTTTCCGCAAAAAGTGAATATACTTACTATTCTGCAAGTATTGTTATTTTCGACTTCTTCAAACAAGAGGAGACTTAGTTTCAATAGCTTTCTCATTGTGTCATTACCAAAACATGTTGTTATTGAAATGGTTGAAATTGTGTGGTGTTTTCGGTGCATTGCTTCGTCAAAAGAAGACAGTTTCTGAATAAAACGTAGCTCATGTTTTTGTTGTTGTTAGGTAGTTCTGCCATTCTCATTCTTACAGTTTTGTGATAATGGTGTGAAAAGGGAGTTAGATTCAAGATCTCTGACCATTGACTGTTGTGATAAAGATTTGTGTAACGTTCCTTTAGCCACGACTTTAGCATCGACAAAACAAACAACCACTGCAACACCGACTCCAGCATCGACTGCCACAACAACAATAACTCAAACAACAACTGAGACAACTGTTGTGACAAAAGGTATATCGGATCATATATAATGACAGGAAATACGGGAAAATGCCCAACAATTTGAAGAGATACTAACATTTATTTATCTATTCTATCAAAAGAAATGTTTTTGGGGTTTGAACTAAACATTCTGGCATATCAGACAGGATTATCTACCTTTTACACTGGTGCTAGAAATAACCTGTCTTACATCCCCATGTAAGACAAGTCGCGTGCTTTAAATGACTTCATTGCAGCGCGCCTTTTATGAATAAATTGCGTTCTTATCATGACGTCATATTACCGTTATGAATGTAGTTGTAAGTTCATAGGCTACTTTAAGAAAAAAGTGCATCAATGAGAATATCGGTTTTTGTAATTTCTGGTCTGAAAATAATCGATATGTGATATGCAAGAAAAAGTATCAAACACCGGCTGCAAGAAAAAGTATCAAACACTGGCTGTCGGTACAGATGGGAAAATCTAGCTCTCGGGTAACTGTGAAGCGGAAACGCGACAGAGCCTCGTTACCGCCGTAAACAGTTACTCTCGAGCTAGTTATTCCGGTCTGTACCGGCAGTCGTTGTTTGATTCACCTTGTCGCTAGCGAGGCACGCCAAACGCAGTGTTATCGGACATTCGTCTTGTCGTCCTGTCGCTCACGATACACGCTAAACGATGTGCTGTTGTGCGGCGTGATGTGGTGATGTCACATTGTCACTCAAATCAAATGAAATGATTGGCTATTTGTATATATATGAGCCAAGCGACAGGTAGACATCGCAATAACGCGCCGCACGACAACGAGCCCTTTATCATGCCTAGCTAGCGACACGGCGAAAGGCGATTACGACATAATTATGTTGTATTGTCGCTATCGACAACGTTACGTGCAAAGTGTACTAGATCAGCCTCCAAAGAAAACATTCACATTACCATTTATTGAAAAAGGATACTATTATGGTCACTTTAGTCGACCATTTTTGTTTTGGCATATTTGTTATGTAATTCGTGTACAACCGGAACACAAGAATGAGAAAATGCAACAATGCGAAAATGAAACAATGCGAAAATGCAATAATGCGAAAATGTAACAAGGTGAAAATGTAACAATGCGAAAATGCAACAATGCGAAAATGTAACAAGGCGAAAATGGAACAATGCTTGTTGTACCATTCTAAAAATATTTGAATTGTTTGTGTTAATTTTATATTTGTGTATTAAGTTTTATTGTAAAATATTTTCCACAGATCCGATTCCTTTACTGTAGCCTGATAACATTTATCATTATTCGTCAATTTTCTTATCTTACATGAATTAGAAAACCATATATAAACCATATATAAGGTAAATTGTAGTTGAGTATAGTACAATGTAGAGTTTAGTTTAGTTAATATAATTATGTTAATCATATCGGTATAATGGATTGTGTTCTCTTGCTTGTTTTGGCCTCAAACTTGATACACCAATACAGATAAGTTCAAAACATTGACGATCGAATATTGATACAAAAAGTGTTTGTAGGATTGCAAAACTGTTGTACAAGTTTATGTTATTTTGTTCTAAAACTGTTCCATATTTTTTTCTTCCAGCTCTGAACGTTTGTCATAATATTTCTTGTGTACATGGCACCTGCAAACAGTTCGGAACAGTCTTCTATTGTGTTTGCCAACAAGAATGGACCGGTAGAACTTGCAATTCACGTAAGAATACATAACAGTATATCATATTTTGACGAAAGCACATCATAAAGATTTGTTTGTCATTTAAGCTAGAACTTCATGTAAAGCGGGTCTGGCGCGGGTAACACTCTGGTTTAAGTTTTACGTACGTCGTCTTGTATAGTTAAATGTCTCAGCAATGACTTAAAAGATAGTTGCTTGTTATTTCGCATACTTATTTAAAATCACAAAAGGAGGTCACTTTCCGAAGCCAGAAACTGATATAGATTTTGACAAAATTATGACCCTTTGTGAACTTACAAAAACTTATTTGTAACATTTTCTGTTACTGAAGGTAGTCACTCAAAACTTGAAATAATGCATGTATATGTCTTTGTGACTATAAGTAGAAATTACTTCTAAGCCCTACAGCCCTTCAATTATGACCATTTGTAATCTCGGAAAATTTCCTGGTTCAGACTTTATTGCAAACCTATTCTCTTTACACCGTAATTGGATGTCACTATCTAAAGGCCTATTACTTTGACATGATTTTGTAATGAATAATGACTTCTGTTGACTAAAAGATTTCTTGGTAGAAGTGTTAAATTCAAAATTTTCTTGAAAAAAGTTTTCATTTCAACATCTGGAGAAATTAACTCCACTTAATTAAGCTAAATAAATGTTTTGGGGCCATAATTAGAGATTATTGCCCGAAACCCACAACAGGCTTATCTGGTTGAGATAGACCATAACTCAAACAATGATTTTGAATGAAAACAAATAAAGGCAAACAGAAAATTCACAAAATCCTATATCAATATTCAACACTAAGAAATATGCCATATATTTCAAATAAAATGTTCCTTTTTGTTATTTTCTTCATAATACAGGATTTTGTTATACTATCAAGCACTGACAGTCAAGCGCACTGTCTACTATTCCAACTTTTGTATTGACAGATTACTTATTTTTATGGGTGTTTTTTCTTTTTTATATTCTTTTTTTGTTGACATTTTGTTGTTGTTTGTTTTATTTTTGCTGTGGGGTTTTTTGGGGGGGGGGGGGGTTGGTGGATGGGTTTTTTTGGCGGATGGAGGTGGGGCTTTTCATTTCAAGCGATATAGCAAACCCTTTTTTATACATCTTTTGAGTTATCACAATATAAATTTTTTCTAAATGTTCTTCTTAGAAAAAAAATCTCAAAGTCTCTCCAAATACATCTACAACTTTGGAAATATTATAAAGTACATATATTTCATAAATTTAAGTCAGTTATCACTTTCTTTCAAGCCAACTATTGTGTTTCACGTCCTTGTCAACATGGATATTGTACGAACAATTTGCTGTCGTATAAATGTATTTGTTCAACAGGATATATGGGGAATCACTGTGATAAAGGTACGTTTTATTTCGGTTCCCGATTAATTTGGGTGCAGATTAAATATTGCTTTAACCGGTGTTAGGGGGTATAACAGATGTTGCAACATTCATTATTTCTTATAAATATGCCTTTATAATATAAAGTATTTTACAAGACTCTTGAATCGGTAATATTGAAGATTGAATACCACTTAAGCCGCTGCTTGTGGCGTTTAAGATATTGCACTTTTTTCATTATTTCTCAATGTGCATTTTTAATACAAAATCATTTTTATTTCCATAATTTAACGGTACCCTTTTTATTTAATTTGATCGTTCTTGTTACATCTCTACTTTCCCACATAATTTTACTTTTCTGCCATATAAAGGAGAGGAAAGCAGATTCTCTAAAGGATATTTTAATACATGCCCGAAAATAATGAATAGAAGCATACTGTGATGCCGTTGGGTTCGTCCGTGTATATGTCAGTCTATCCGTCCGTAAGTACAACATCCTGTTATTATTATCTGGTCAAATCATTAACTTCAGAAAGAATAAAATAGAGAGAAATAAAGAATCCCTAAAGAGCGCACAAAACCTCAAAATTGAAATGTTGCAGATTCGTTTTGAATGAGCCTGTTCATGGACGGTTCTTGAAAGTGTAAGTTACGTCTATAGCAGAAGTCTAAGCAGTTTTCAACATTTATCTTGTAATAAGTCTAGGTTTACTTCACATAGTAGGAACATTGCCGATGGCCCGAAAAGAATTCCGATAGATTTTGAGGTCATTAGTCAGTGTCACAGCTGTAGTTGGTGTAAAACATAATTGTGAGATTGATAATATTAGAAGTAATAAACCTTAGCTAGTAAACATTTCAATGTATTTTGCCAAAGACCAGTGGATGATCCCTCGGACCATGAAGGTAAAAGGTCAATGTCATAGTGACCTCTATTTAAGTCCAATCAATAACTTTAGAGGGAATAAGCCATGCTTTTGTATCTATGTAGAGAAACAGCTAACGACAACTAGATGCCCGAATTCATGTCGCAAGATAAACGGTCAAGGTCACAATGACATTTTGTCCTTTATCTCCTTTCGGTAAATTAGTTAAAATTGAAATAAAAAGATTCAAATTTTGCTAATTGTCACTTTTCCGGGGCCAGGTGGTGATGAACACTCTTCACTGTGAGGCCATTTGGTTAAGTTCACAGTAAAACTGTGTAAAATCCTTATTTAATCAATAGGGTTTCTTCAGTCAAAAAGTTGTAAATATTGTAAAGCATTTTTCATGACAAATCTGCAGTTGTGAAAGGCAACGAAGACGTATAGTATAAATGTCGTATGGACATAATCTATCTAAACATGTTTAAAATTATTCACTATCTGATCTTGCCAAATTAAATGTGGTTCGTGTGGCAAATCAGCTATAACGTTAAACTATAGTACAATTTTTTGCAAACTAATTCTTTTAAAATATCTATATATATTTTTTTCTTTTCAGTAATTGATTATTGTGCTTCAAATCCCTGTGTGCATGGACACTGCACGAATAACTTGACGACTTTTAAGTGTAGTTGTTCGTATGGATATGAGGGAACTCGCTGTGAAAAAAGTAGGTTGTATCCTCCTGTTTTCACTTTGTCTATAGACGTAACTTCTTTCTCCATTATTTGTCAAATGCAGGACATTTTTGGTTAGTAATAGCAGGCATTAAATATCGCCACCATTTTCGAAATACAATTTCTCCGTCTTATCTTCATTCGGCATTTTTCTTTTAATCACATGACAAAGATGATATTTTCATTTTCTTCTGGCCACAATATATATATCACATTATTTGTAAAGATATTTTTCTATCCTCTACATACAACATTGCCCCCCCCCCAGCATGTCTTGTGATATTCCATAACAAACCACATGTAATCACTCTTTTTCATTATTTCGTTTTAGTTTGCAGCCGCGACCTTCTTGTCATGATCGACCTATCGCTTTTAAATTATCTATCGACTGTGCACTTCCTGCAAAACTTAGTCAATAAAATGCAGATAGGATCTAACGGTGTGCTGATGGAGGTGGCGAGCTTTGCAGATTCTAGTGTGCACAATAGATGGAGACTTATATCGTATGTGTGACTATAGTATTTATCCGTTAATTTAGTTACTTTCATTAATTAGAATAATAGGTGAAAAGGTATATAATTTAGTCAAATATTACCTCGTTACACTCCTTATTGGGCACATTTGTAATATCCACATATATGAAAAAAAATTACATCCGCTTTTGGACGAATTTGTCTTACCCTTGTTAGGGCAACATTTATAATATATGTATAAAAATAATGCCTTATCCAATTTTTAAGCAACAATTAATGCAATTAAATGCACATGAACATACATGTTTAATCGTATATTATAAGTTTTTTGACCAATATTAGCAACGTATATAATAACGTATATCGTAATATATATATATATATATATTGAAGGTACACCTCTAAAAGCCGTCTTATATCCGAAATCAGGAACCAGCTGTACCATTCGGTTAAGCTTCCACCTCCGGACATATATGCACCAGTTCATAGTCTAAACATGCAAGGAACCAGTAGAATTGGTGATCGTGCTAACGTCCCGGATGTAGCTTTGATAATTACTGGTCCTTTCAGACATACCTACTATAACGTCAAATATGAAGCGGAAAAAACAAATATTAATATACCTATAACTACCATTGGAGTTGGCAATGTCAATACACAGATGCTTGGATCTATCGCCAAAAACAGTGCCCATGCTTTGACTGTCGGAAGGGTAGACGACCTAGTTGACAATGCATTTGTTGACAAAGTTTTGAACCTTCTCTGCTCGTAAAACATATAAGTTCAGTATATATAAAGAAATACATAAATAGAATGTAAAATTGTGAAAAATACAAATGAAAGGAATAAATCTATATATTAACCAGCTTAAGTTGTGTCATACTTAAGATAAATCAGCTATAAGAACTTCATAAATGTAAGCATATTCTACCACTTTTGAATGTCCTTTAGATCAACAAAACGTTAATACAGTTCCTTAAGAAATTTAGCAAAAAGTAATTATTTATAGAAACGAATGTTTAGAAACGAGATTATGCAACGGTAATTGGTTTAATCTCAACAGCCGTCATACAGATGATTTACCATATAACTGATTAGGTCAAAGAGGTCATTGCTTTTCAGAATTTTCTCCATGATTACATGTTACATCCGCCATGCAATTATGTTTGGCGATGAACATTATGTATGTTTATGCAGAATAAATATTGAACTGAATTTACCGTAGCTAGAACAATAAATGTATCGTGTTATTACGTTGTTGACCACTTAATAATCGCAATGTTAATGTTAAAATTTTGCATGCAGACTTTATTTCAAACCTATTCTCTTTACACCGTAATTGGAGGTCACTATCTAAAGGCCTATTACTTTGACATGATTTTTTAATGAATAATGACTTCTGTTGACTAAAAGATTTCTTGGTAGAAGTGTTGCATTCAATATTTTCTTGAAAAAGGTTTTCATTTCAACATCTGGAGATATTAACTTCACTTAATTAAAGCTGGGACCATAATGAGAGATTATTGCCCGAGACCCATAACAGGCTTATCTGGTTGAGATAGACCATAACTCAAACATTGATTTTGAATGAAAACAAATAACGGCAAAGAGAAAATTCACAAAATCTTTTATCAATATTCAAGACTAAGAAATAGGCCATATATTTCAAATGAAATGTTCCTTTTTGTTAGTTTCTTCATAATATAGGATTTTTTTATATTATCAAGCACTGACATTAGTCAAGCGCACTGTCTACTATTCCAGCTTTTGTATTGACAGATAACTTATTTTTATGGGTGTTTTTTCTTCTTTTTTTTTCTTTTTTTTGTTGACATTTTGTTGTTGTTTGTTTTATTTTTGCTGTGGGGTTTTTTGGCGGGGGTGGGGGGGTGGATGGTTTTTTTGGCGGGTGGGGCTTTTCATTTCAAGCGATATAGCAAACCCTTTTTTATTCATCTTTTGAGTTATCACAATATAATTTTTTTCAAAATGTTCTGCTTAGAAAAAAATTTCAAAGTCTCACCAAATACATCTACAACTTTGGAAATATTTATAAAGTACATATATTTCATAAATTTAAGTCAGTTATCTCTTTCTTTCAAGCGAACTATTGTGTTTCAACAATTTGCTGTCGTATAAATGTATTTGTTCAGCAGGATATATGGGTAATCACTGTGATAAAGGTACGTTTTATTTCGGTTCCCGCTTAATTTGGGTGCAGATTAGATATTGCTTTAGCCGGTGCTAGGGGCTAAATGCTGTTGCAACATTTATTATTTCTTATAAATATGCCTTTATAATATAACATATTTTTCAAGACACTTGAATCGGTAAAATTGAAGATTGAATACTATTTATGCCGGTGCTTGTGGTGTTTAAGATTTTTGCAGTTTTTCATTATTTCTCAATGTGCATTTTTAATACAAAATCATTTTTATTTCCATAATTTAACGGTACCCTTTTTATTTAATTTGATACATCTCTACTTTCCCACATAATTTTACTTTTCTGCCATATAAAGTAGAGGAAAGCAGATTCTCTAAAGAATAGTTTAATACATGCCCGAAAGTAATGAATAGAAGCATACTGTGATGCCATTGGGTTCGTCCGTATATATGTCCGTCTATCCGTCCGTCAGTACGAACATCCTGTTATCATTATCTGATCAAATCATTAACTTCAGAAAGAATAAAATAGAGAGAAATAAAGAATCCCTAAAGAGCGCACAAAACCTCAAAATTGAAATGTTGCAGGTTCGGTTTGAATGAGCCTGTTCATGGACGGTTCTTGAAAGTGCAAGTTACGTCTACGCCCAATATCAACAGTTTAAGCAGTTTTCAACATTTATCTTGTAATAAGTCTAGGTTTATATCACATGGTAGGAACATTGCCGATGGCTCGAAAAGAATCCCGATAGATTTTGAGGTCATTAGGTGAAAAGTCAGTGTCACAGCTGTAGTTGGTGTAAAACATAATTGTCAGATTGATAATGTTAGAAGTAATAAGCCTTAGCTAGTAAACATTTGAACGTACATTGCCAAAGACCAGTGGATGATCCCTTGGACCATGAGGGTTAAAGGTCAATGTCATAGTGACCTCTATTCAAGTCCAATCAATAACTTTAGAAGGAATAAGCCATGCTTTTGTATCTATGTAGAGAAACAGCTAACGACAACTAGATGCCCGAATTCATGTCGTTAGATAAACGGTCAATGTCACAATGACACTTTGTCTTTTATCTCCGTCCGGTTAATTAGTTCAAATTGAAATAAAATGAGTCAAAATTTGCTAATTGTCACTTTTCCGGAGCCAATTGATGAACACTCTTCCCTCTGAGGCCATTTGGTCAAGTTCAAAGTAAAACTGTAAAATGTAAAATCCTTATTTAATCAATAGGGTTTCTTCAGTCAAAAGGTTGTAAAGAGTGTAATGTATTTTGCATGAAAAAAACTGCAGTTGTAAAAGGCAAACGAAGACTTATAGTATAAGTGTCGTATGGACATAATCTATCTGAACATGTTTAAAATTATTCACTATCTGATCTTGCCAAATTAAATGTGGTTCGTGTGGCAAATCAGCTATAACGTTAAACTATAGTACATTTTTTGCAAACTAATTCTTTTAAAATATCTATATATATTTTTTTCTTTTCAGTAATTGATTATTGTGCTTCAAATCCCTGTGTGCATGGACACTGCACGAATAACTTGGTGACTTTTAAGTGTAGTTGTTCGTATGGATATGAGGGAACTCGCTGTGAGAAAAGTAGGTTGTATCCTCCTGTTTTCACTTTGTCTATAGACGTAACTTCTTTCTCCATTATTTGTCAAATGCAGGATAATTTTGGTTAGCAATAGCAGGCATTAAATATTGCCACCATTTTCGAAATTTAATTTCTCCGTCTTATCTTCATTCGGCATTTTTCTTTTAATCACATGACAAAGATTATATTTTCATTTTCTTCTGGCCACAATATATATATATCACATTATTTGTAAAGATATTTTTCTATCCTCTACATACAACATTGCCCCCCCCCCCCCTAAGCATGTCTTGTGATATTCCATAACAAACCACATGTAATCACTCTTTTTCATTATTTCGTTTTAGTTTGCAGCCGCGACCTTCTTGTCATGATTGACCTATCGCTTTTAAATTACCTATCGACTGTGCACTTCCTGCGAAACTTAGTCAATAAAATGCAGATAGGATCTAACGGTGTGCTGATGGAGGTGGCGAGCTTTGCAGAGTCCAGTGTGCACAATAGATGGAGACTTAGTTCGTATGTGTGACTATAGTATTTATCCTTTAATTTAGTTATTTTCATTAATTAGAATAATATTTTGTAAGGTGAAAAGGTATATAATTTAGTCAAATATTACCTTGTTTAACTCCTTATTGGGCTCATTTGTAGTATTCACCTATATGAAAAAAATAGAACCGCTTTTGGACAAATCTGTCTTACCCTTGTTGGGGCAACATTTATAATATATGTATAAAAATAATGCCTTATCCAATTTTTAGACAACAATTAATAAATTCACATGAACATACATGTTAAATCGTTTATTATACCTTTTTGGAACAATATTCGCAACGTTTACCATAATAACGTATATTGTAATATTCATATATTGAAGGTACACCTCTAAAAGCCGTCTTATACTCGAAATCAGAAACCAGCTGTACCATTTGGTTAAGCTTCCACCTCCGGACATATATGCACCAGTTCATAGTCTAAACATGCAAGGAACCAGTAGAATTGGTGATCGTGCTAACGTTCCGGATGTAGCTTTGATAATTTCTGGTCCTTTCAGACATACCTACTATAACGTCAAATATGAAGCGGAAAAAACAAATATTAATATACCTATAACTACCATTGGAGTTGGCAATACACAGATGCTTGGATCTATCGCCAAAAACAGTGCCCATGCTTTGACTGTCGGAAGGGTAGACGACCTAGTTGACAATGGATTTGTTGACAAAGTTTTGAACCTTCTCTGCTCGTAAAACATATAAGTTCAGTTTATATAAAGAAATACATAAATAGAATGTAAAGTTGTGAAAAATACAAATGAAAGGAATAAATCTATATATTAAACAGTTTAAGTTGTGTCATACTTAAGATAAATCAGCTATAAGAACTTCATAAATGTAAGCATATTCTACCACTTTTGAATGTCCTTTAGATCAACAAAACGTTAATATAGTTCCTTAAGAAATTTAGCAAAAAGTAATTATTTATAGAAACTAATGTTTAGAAACGAGATTAAGCAACGGTAATTGGTTTAATCTCAACAGCCGTCATACAGATGACTTACCATATAACTGATTAGGTCAAAGAGGTCATTGCTTTTCAGAATTTTCTCCATGATTACATGTTACATCAGCCATGCAATTATCAGGGGGTCGAACGTATAGCGGTGCGATACTCCTTTAAGCGAGGTGAATTCATGCGATACGCCCTAATTGCGGACGGGAGCGAAAACGAAAGTGGGTATGAGCATGATTTTTTCCAAATATTTGTTGTCTATTGTAATTTTTTGAAGAATAGCATTGTGCATGCTGATCAGACCTTATAATTGTGCATGATTGTCAAAATAAAATACTAAATTTTATGAAATTGAGGAAGCTATTGAGGTATTTGTTGCTGCAAATTCAACCGTCAACCTGATATGCACATGCAAACGAATAATGTATCAGTCGTTTTAAAACGAGATATTCGATAAGTTTAAGTCCCAACATGTTTATTTTTGAAAACAAAACGATATACAAGAGTAGTTTTCCATATCTATCCGAAAATATATAAAATATTTCCAGTTTTCTTACTGTACGCCTAATATTTGGTCCGATAAACCAACTGTACGCACTAATGTTGGTATGTTTTTCTGTAGCAACTTCCTCATTACAGTACATTCTTATTCAATGTTGATGAAATATCAAACTTTGAGTTTGTATGTTAATCATATGTAAAACACAGTGTCAATTAAAACAACAGTGTCAATTAATGATTTATACTATGATATAGTTAATTTAAATATTCTTTTCTCACAAAGGTTAATCATTAAAATGAGATAAGTTGTGCACAGAAATTTGAAATTCTTTCAAATAATCAATAGTCACGATAATATTCGTTTTGTTTCTTCCATTTATTTATTTTTTGCAATGGAACTTGAAATTTATAAAAAAAATACTGGTCTGATTTCCTCTATGGATTGGATGTTATATAATTTATTATATACAGAGCACATCATTGTATTTCAGTAATTCTGATGTTTGTCATTAGCTCTGTCGCTTTGAATATATAACTATACTACTCCATAACCAGTGTAAACCAAACAGCTTTGTGTATTTGCTTATGAAAGCATTAATACTTTTAGTGATTTAACATATCTGCCAGTAGTTTTACTTTTAAAACTAGGCTTTCTCTGCAACATTTAATGTATAGCATTACCCCTCGCTTTTTTGTAAATATTCATTTCCATTAGGAGTTACTCTTATTGTTAAAGCAAGTGTACCAAGAGATTTGTACTGTTACAGGCCAACAGCACTTTTTAAGGATATAAAATCTGGGCAAGTGTTTTTTTATTTAAATAAAAGTATTATAGATTACAGTATCTGTTCGGGAAATAAAATAAATAACACACAAGCGTTTGTAAGTAACAGTAAAAATATCAACCCTCCTAAAAATACTGTTTCCCTCGGCTAACACATTGGCTAACAGTATTTTCCTTGGGATGATATTTTAACTATAACCCACAAATTCATGTGTTATTTATATACTACTCCATAAGCAGTGTGACTCAATCTAATATTATATACTCGATAGCTTTTTGTTTATTTGCACATGTGTCAGCATCTGAACTTGTGGTACTTTACCTATCTGGCAGTAGTTTTGTTTGTTAATCAATTTGTAATGTTTTAATTGCTCTGCAACATTAACAACTGTGTATTTGCACATGTGAGCATCAGCTGTTCCTAAGAAAGACACTGAGCTGTTTGGTGGCCAATGACTGACTGAATTTTGAAATTGTAGTTTTGTGTTTTTTCCTGACAGGCCACAATTATGTGCACTACAAAAATAGCCTGTTCTAAGCAACATTTTAGAAAAGAATTTTACCACCTAAAGATTTTTACCACTTGGTTCTCAGTTTCTATCTCTAGAACAGCAGTGAAATGTACGTTCACTGTATTGTGTATGTTGTTTGAAATGTTCAATTCTATTTATAATATGAAAAAATATCAGTTTAACAGCAGCATGTACTAAAGATCTTAGAACCTCATGAAGTAAAACAGCCCTTATATCACATATTAACAGCTATTTTTCTGAAATGTTCTGCTTTGAAAGTGAGTTAATTTATACAAGATTTCTTAATTTGTTTCTTAAATTCATTCTTACATATTTTGGTGAAATTCCTACTTTTTATCAAAGATCTTAGAATAAAGGTTACTTTTTTCCAACTCTCAATTATCACAGGATAATTATTATTAATTATTCAAATTAAGTTCAAACACTTATATAGATGGTTATACAAAACTTTTATTTCAAGTAAATCTTTAAGGAAAGAAGAAGATTTTAGAATTCCGGAAACGGGCACATATATGGTAGATATCTTAGTATAATCATAGGAAAACATGGACAGCAGATGTGATAGTGAAAACTATCGAACCTTTAACAGCGTACAGTTATTTTATCGCACCAAAATCCAGCGTACACTTAAATATTTTGACCAGTAAGCGTCTGTGTATATCGGAGCACAAAGGTACTTGCTATGCAACTCAATTATGATTACTGTTATAGAATAAAGAAGAAAAAGAAATTAACTATATTAATATAAGATTGCATTTAGCGATTTTATTCACTGACCCAAAATTAGTTGCCGTCAGTTTACCTTCAATAACTTTTTTAATTATGAATTTAGGCCTCTGTAATTTTGAAGAAATGTGTGTCGGTCCTATCTTCACATCCTCAATACAAAATATGCAATTGTAATTGAAGATTTGTGAAATACTTATTAAAAAAAACACTCACTCTGTTGTGTGTTTACATGGGTAAATCCGCCATTAGGGCGTATCGCATGAAATCACCTCGCTTAAAGGAGTATCGCACCGCTATACGTTCGACCCCCTGATTATGTTTGGCGATGAACATTATGTATGTTTATGCAGAATAAATATTGAACTGAATTTACGGTAGCTAAAACAATAAATGTTAAGTGGATAACGTTGTTGACCACTTAATTATCGCAATGTTTATCAAATAAATACTTAAAACCTAATGTCGATTCAAATATAATCGAGAATGGGAAATCTTAAATTAAGAGTGGTAGGAAAAAAGCCATATACGAAAACGCATTAAATGGAAAAAAATGTAATCAAATATTACCTGGTCTGAAAGTGTAGGTGTTATGGTGCTTGTTTTGCATGCAGAAGGTCGAACGTTCAAATCCCACAAGGGGGTAATACTTTTATAAGGCCTTTTGTATTTTGTTATTATTTTATTTTTTTACTTTCTATTTTATTTATTTTTCTTTTTTCATTTTTTATACATGTATATATTTTTCATGTCTTTTTTATTCATGTGAATGCTATATCATATATAATCAGTTTCAATTCAATTAAATTCAACAATTCAAACAATGCCTTCACCTCTGTGGCACTCTCAGTCGCGCTAGCGTGTTCGTCTCCAGTGTCAAGAGAGTACCACAAATATGTGGTTACCACGGAGAAATGAATGGCGAGGTTTTCATCAAGTGGCTTAATCAAAAGCTAATCCCTAATCTTCTAGCACACACTGTCGTGGTAATAGACAACATGCCTTATAACATTATTTGCGATGATCAACGAAATAAAGATGACGTCCTTCTAACAGCGCCATATCATACACCTCAACCAAATAGCACAGGACTCGTGTGCACGCAATCAAGATGGTTTTCGTTGCAAGCCATTATGTCACGTCAAAAAATGTATTTATAAAAAAATGGACATGCTGGGATTTGAACCCGCACCTGTATAATTGATAAACCAGCGCGCTACCACTACATCACCATACCTCACTTTAAGTAGTAAGGTCAATACGTATTATAATACTATCCATACACACATGACTTACCTTTTCTGAAATGCACTGTTCCATGCTATGTTTACAACGGTATTAAAATAAATAAAATTCAACAGTACATCAGTCTGTAATCTTCTAAATAAATCACAGTCATACAAATTATGAACAGAAGAATTTTCTGGAGCAATGTATAAATAACATAGATAAACATCATTAGGCAACATAAAATATTCATTATCTAAATTCAACCACATAAAGCAATCTACATCTTTTTTTACTAATTTCAAACCTTTATTGATATAGTTTTTTAACACATGCTAATATGCCACTTTGATTCGCTGAGCTCTTTTATTTTGATATTTTCTGAAAGAATGGTAAAACGTATACCCATTTAATTCTATTTTTGATGATTTCTTTGTCCATGTTTCACTTAAGAATATGATTTAAAATTTGACATAAAATTCGTGAAATCAGGATTAAATGTTTTATTTGGGATAAGCCTTCTTAATCCATGAAACACACCTGATTTCTGCTCCGTGGTGATCCTATCTAAGACCGGAAGTCTCGTCATTGTAAAAGCGTCCGTCAATGTAGAGTTTGTCAGTAACTACGTATGACTCCTCCCCAGCCTTCTTTGCGTCTAACCTTATCGGCGGCGTTCCATTACTTCCTTCGAAAATTGTTGGATAATATTGTAGGGTCTTTTCAATTGTTTAGCGTCCATGCGCACCTTTTCTCTGTCTGGGAAATAAGCAATTTATATGGAACGCCATAGCTGCCTTATATTTACTCTTATCAAGTCGTGATGTCCTTTGGATAAATGATGATGTCGTTTCTATAGATGGTGCTATGGTTTTGATAGATGGTGATGTTACATGTATTTTCATATATTGTGATGTCGTTCAGATAGATGGTGATGTAATTTAGATATATGGTGCAGTCATGTTAAAAGACGGTGCTGTGAATTTGATAAATTGTTATCTCGTTTTGTAAGATGGAGCTGTGGTTTTTATAGAAGGTGCTGTTATTTTGATAAATGGTTATGTCGTTTTGTTAGATGGTGCTGTCGATTTGATAAATGGTTAGGTCGTTCTTTTAGTTGATGCTATGGTTGCTATAGATGGTGCTGTAATTTTGATAATGGTTATGTCGTTTTGTTAGATGGTGCTGTGGTTGTTATAGATGGTGCTGTTATTTTGATAAATGGTTATGTCGATTTGTTAGATAGTGCTGTAATTTTGATAAATAGTTATGTCGTTTTGTTAGATGGTGCTGTGGTTGTTATAGATAGTGCTGTAATTTTGATAAATGGTTATGTCGTTTGTAAGATGGTGCTGTAATTTTGATAAATGGTTATGTCGTTTTGTTAGATGATTCTGTGGTTGTTTTAGATGGTGCTGTAATTTTGATAAATGGTTATGTCGATTTGTTAGATGGTGCTGTCGATTTGATAAATGGTTAGGTCGTTCTTTTAGTTGATGCAATGGTTGTTATAGATGGTGCAGTAATTTTGATAAATGGTTATGTCGTTTTGTAAGATGGTCCTGTGGTATTTATATATGGTACTGTAATTTTGATAAATGGTTATGTCGTTTTGTTAGATGGTGCTGTAATTTTGATAAATGATTATGTCGATTTGTTAGATGGTGCTGTAATTTTGATAAATGGTTATGTCGTTTCAATAGACCGTGCTATGGATTTGATAAATGGTAAGGTTGTTTTAATCAATAGTTCTGTGTTTTTGATAAATGGTAATATACATGGTGCTGTGATTTTTGTACATGGTGATGTCTTTCTGAACTGTGGAGATGGTTATTTACTTATTTCTGAGAAAAATATGGCGAAACCTCCTTTAACCCTTTACCTCTAATAGACGTGTTTTGACGGCTCGTAGACCCCCGCCCCTTTTTGAGGCATTAAAAAGTGAAAAATGCCCTATTTAGGCCCTAGACACTGTTTTTCGTTTGAGAAATGTTGTTAAAAAAGTGACCATTTTTTCGGCGCCTTCCCCTTCAAAATGGTACATCAAGGGGATGTGCCCTCTTCTGTTTTTTTGTTTTTCTTTTTTTTTTTTTTGGGGGGGGGGGGGGGGGTTAAAGTAGGCAACAGTCGCCCTCATCGCCAAGAAAAGTTTGGACATGTGACAGGCTAAAATAGCCTCAGGTCGATCGTAAGGTAACGTGTAACCAACGCTGAAAAGCCTTTTGCTCCATCTCAATCCATTGAGAAGTTGCAGCACTTTGAACTCAGTTTGTTTTGATATAAAGAAAAAACAATGCAAAATAGTGATTTTTGGCAATTTTGAGTCGTTCTCCTGTTGCCAATGTTACAGGAAATTTAAGACACACAGCCTATTGTCCAGTCAACACTTGTGCCAATTTTCATCAGTATCAAAGCATTTTTCATAGTTCCATAGCAGTTGAACTTGTAACAGGAGGCTTTTCAATGAAAACGGCCATTTTTCACAATATGCTCATGAAGGAAACAGTTAAATGTTTTTCTCTGAGATTGATAAATTAAAATTGAAATGTTTAACTGATGAAAACAATGGAAGCAATTTTGAAACTTGTGGACATTTTTTGAATATGAAAAGATCATGCCTGATTTTGTATGCAAGTTATCTATACAGGAAATGAAATGAAATACTTTAGAATAAATAACAGTCAAGATATGATGAAACTCAGATTAGAGTGTATAAAAGTTGGCGAAAAACACAGGTCTCCATAATTTAAAATAACCGATCAAAATGTTCCAGTAAACAAACAGGTCATCTATAAATAGATCATCATCATCGTAATAAAAAATAACAGAACCATACATCAAAATAGTATCAGCATGTATAAAAAGAACATCACAACATAGCAAACTAGTATAACCATTTATAAAAAGAACATCATCGTACATCAGAATAGTATAACCATTTATAAAAAGAACATCACCATACATTAAGATAGTATCGTCATTTAAAAATAGAACATCACCATATATCAAAATACATTGTAGTATCACCATTTATAAAAAGAACATCACCATACATCAAAATAGTATAACCATTTATAAAAATAACATCACCATATAACAAAATTACAGCACCATTTATAAAAATAACAGCAACATATATAAAATAACACTACCAGGTATCAAAGTGACACCACCATATATCAAAACGACATCACCATTTATCATTACCACAGCACTATTTATCAAAACAAAAGCACCATCTATGAAAATTACAGCACCAGTTATCAAAGCAACAACACCGTATATAAATTGACCACACCAGGTACCAAAGTGACTCTACCATATATCAAAACGACATCACCATTTATCAAAACCACAGCACCATTTACTTAAACTACAGCACCATCTGTCAAAACGATATCACCATTTATCAAAACCACAGCACCATTTACTTAAACTACAGCACCATCTGTCAAAACGATATCACCATTTATCAAAACCACAGCACCACTTATTAAATCCACAACACAATTTATTCAAACTACAGCACCATCTGTCAAAACGACATAACCATTTATAAAAACCACAGCACCACTTATTAAATCCACAACACCATTTATTCAAACTACAGCACCATCTGTCAAAACGACATAACCATTTATAAAAACCACATCACCACTTATTAAATCCACAGCACCATTTATTTTAACTACAGCACCATCTGTCAAAACGACATAACCATTTATCAAAACCACAGCACCACTTATTAAATCCACAGCACCATTTATTTTAACTACAGCACCATCTTTCAAAACGACATTACCATTTATCAAAACCACAGAACCATTTATTAAATCCACAGCACCATCTGTCAAAACGACATAACCATTTATCAAAACCACATCACCATTTATTATAACTACAGCACCATCTTTCAAAACGACATAACCATTTTTAAAAACCACAGGACCATTTATTTAAACTACAGGACCATCTATCACAACGACATCACCATTTATTAAAACCACATAACCATTTATCAGAACCACAGCACTATCTGTAAAAAGGACATGACCACTTTAGAAGTGTTTATATAAGGCAGCTATGGCGTTCCATAAAATTAAGCTACAATTGGTCTATTGTTTGAAGGCTTAAATTTACCTATACGATGACCTCGATGAAATGTAATCTCTTCTGCGGCATTTCCGTGACTAAGCTGCTCCTCTATTAAGGATAAAACTTTGGCAAAACAATCTGAGTCTTCTCTGTTTTTCCCCCTAATACAAAAAACAAAAAAATGTAAGCATCTTACTTTTAAGTTGTTGCACTTTCATTTTTTTCCTTACTTAGCTCTTTTTATGTTTTTCTTTTTTTGATATATTGAACCATATTTTTGCTTTTCATTTTTTATTAAAGCTACTTTTTTCGATTGAAAACCCCACCCTTTTGTTCCCCCTTTTCTTTTTATCTAGACTATTAACCAGTTTTTTGTTTTCTGTAGTTTAATATTTTAATTGTGATAGCTTGTTTCTATGCACAAAATGCTTAAAAGGGTCCTGTTTAAATTTGTAGTATTGGGAGTTGGGGATTGCCCTTGGAAAAGTAATATGCCTATTTGGGACCCCCTTTTCCAAAAATTTGTTTAAAAGGTGTAGAAAATGTTTGATGGCTTTGTTGGTTACTATTTACAAAGTGTTGACTTCCCTGGTTACTACCCATTGTCTGATATTGTCCATTATCTTGAAGCAATTGTTGAAAATAGTTATTTTGAAGGTTATTATTTGCCATAGCTAACTTTTGTTTTCACAAGTATTTTCCGTGATCTGTGGCGAACTTTTACTCTTTTCCCGTTTTTTTCTTCTCATTTATTATACAATTATCCTTCCTCCTTGACTACATTATTATCCAAAAGCTGACATATCTGTCAATCACTTTAGAATGCATATCACTTTCATTTTTACAAAATTTTGAAAATTTATTTGCCACAAAAATTTGAGCATCCATTACTTCACGCATGCGCATTACCGTTAAGGCGACGTTCAAAGAACACAGCCCCCGACACACAAACTAGTCAGACTAACAGGGCCCAAGAGGGCACCAATTGAAAAGAGGGAAGAAGGCACAAGTGCTGAGAAAGGAGGGGAGATATATGTCAGTTACTGTTACAATTAAAATGTAGAAGTGAAAAAATTTAAGAAATTTAAAAGCGAGTTAGGTGAAATTTTAAAAGGAAAAGTTAGGGCGAAAGGGAAAATAGAGGGGGGGGGTATAAATTTGGAAATGAGGGGAAGATAGGAAAAATCTTTTCGTTAAAAGACAGTTTTAACAAGACAGGACATCACACATGTGTCAGCATTCAAACCATATAATGATACACAATACAAACACGTGAGCCTTTTTTTACTTAACAAGACTATGTTAACTTAGTGACCCAAAGGCGTGCTCTGAAATTCTTCATTCAGGTCCAAGAGTGCAAAGCCGACTCTACGAAGTACACATAGCTTGACTGGGTCTACTCATGGAGACTTATGGAAAGTGCAACATCCCTCTTGCCCCCTAAAATCGGCTTAAATATGATTAACAGGATCAACAAGGAAAGGCGGCGTTCAAAGAACCAATTAACAATTAATTAATTAAAAACCAATTAACGTAAATTAATTAGCTTTTATTAACCACTTTATGCTCGTGCTTAATATAGGTTTTGTTATTGAACTGCATGCGACACTAGCTTTACTGGTAGAATATGACCTTATCCCAAGTGCCCCTAGTATATTATTGCAGGCCTTAACGGGCAAAGGAGTGGATTCTTACCAACGTCCAGTATGCTAGCTTGATAGATTACTTACATGAAACAATCCAAACTCCCTATCTCTCCAAGTACATTTTCCTCACCCTCACCGCCGTTCTCCTTTATTATAAACAGTCGCAAATTATGAGGTTCGTATCCGTGGAACACTATACAGGTCAGAACGAAATTACAAGTTATGAATTTAAAATTTATTTACTGCGACGACGGGGAAAGAGATAACGATGGAAAAGTCATATGCAGATGCTCGTAAATTGGTTACTTTTTTCTGGGGTTTTATGTTGTCATCAAGGGAATATGTGTTTTTTTGCCTATGATACAAAAGAGAAAGAACATCAAAACACTCAGCAATCTGATTTATACTCGGGGCTACGGCCCCTCGTACAAATCAGATAGTCTCGTGTTTCGATGCTCTTTCTATAACTTGTGTCATAGTTTGGGGTCGTTTCTATAAAAATGTGTTATAGTTGTATCATAGTTTGGGAACTTTTCTGTTGAAAATGTGTCAGAGTTAACTCGTATACATTTACATGCACAGTGCTTTAACTGGACTACATGTATTCAAGAGAATACCCATTGATAAATTTAAAAGCAGGCAACCTAAACTTAGGGTGTTTACGTGTACATGTATTAAATATTTATGAAATAAACTACAAACAAAGTAACCTTCCAAAACATTCACTGTTCATATGCATAAAAATACTTCCACAGAAACAGGTAACATAACATATGATTTATTTGTTAAATTCATTACAAATCAGCTGTATATAAAACAGTACAAGACAAAAAACTGTTTTAATGCATGTAGATATATATAGTCATAAACTACTTAAACTGAGTGTTCGGTAGTACATGTAGTTCAATTCATTATAAACAGAGAATATTCAAGACTTTGTCAACAAAATCATTATCAACTAAGTCGTTTACACTCCTGACATTTAAAGCGTGTGAACTGTCTTTTGCGATAGACCGAAGCATCTGTGTGTTAACATTGCCCACTCCTATTGTTACAATCGGCATAACCGTGTTTATTCTATCCGACTCAGATTTGGAGCTATACTGGCTATTTTTGAATGGACCAGTGATGATCAAAGCTACATCTGGAACATCATAACGACCATCATGTCCGCCTGTTGCGTGGATATATAAGCTATGTACCGGTTGAAATATATCAGGAAGTCCAGACATTGGTTGATGCTGGAGATGTCCAATTGAAGATAGTAGACTGATTTTGTTGGTGTTCCTGTTGAAAGATTTTCGTACAATAATTAGATACTTTCTTTTACAAATAGTCTGGAATAATCTTGGCGAAGATGACAGAATGGTTGTCATTAAAGTCGGATGATTATGTACGAATGAATTCGCTGTCAAGTAATTACATTGCTTAACAATAAAAAACCCCGATATTCGGTAAACATTTTTCAAAGCAAGCTATATTCATTATATTAAGATACAGCCTGGAAAGGTGCAGCTAATAAAGGAAGTAAGAAAAAAACTAACAAAAAACAAAACAAACAAAAAACAACAAGAAAACAAAACAAAAAACAACAACAACAACAACACAACTTCTATTGATATTTTTTCATGTGAAAAAAAAACAACAAAATGTAAGGCATTGACACTTTGACTTTAACCCGTTAAAAATCTTGCAATGATACGAACAAGCATTTTTGTTTTCCATCTTGTAAAAATGTGTTCATGATTCAAATTCAGGCAAAACTAATTACACAAATTCAGCAGAATAAATTATACTTTTATCACTCATACATACCAACCAAGTCCCCAACCAAAAGCAACACCAGATTCGTAAAACGTTGACACTCCCATGTATATACCATTGGATCCTATTTGCATTTTGCTGACTAGTTTTTGCAAGAATTGCCTGGTTGATGGGACATAATAATTGCTAAGGAGCGTTTGGTCGATTTTGACTAGAACGTCCCGGCTACAAGCTGAAATAGGTGTTTACAAAGTAATAGACAGCACACATAAAAAACAAACAAAAAGTATGTAATAAAAGAAAACACAAACAATAAAAGACTTATTCACCAACAAAAAAGGACTTTAGTAGTGCTACTAAATAATCATATTTGAAAACATCTTTATTAACATAAAGAATACAAAAGATATTATGTAGCGGTAGATAATAATTGGTCAAATGAATTTGATAACAGCAAACAAAACAACTAACACAAATGAAGTCACAAATTATAATACAATGTACATCTTATGTCAAATAGACAACACTAACAGATAAAGAAGACCTACCTTCACGTTGGAACAATAACATATTGCCTACCTGTATCACAGTGGTTGCCCACATATCCAATGGTACAATTACACTTATATGACATCAAGTCGCCCGTGCATTGTCCATGTAAACACGGATTTGAAGCACATTGATCTATCACTACATTTAAAAGCAAAATGACGCCTTCAAATATATTTGTGAAAATATATTTCAGAATCTATAATTGATTTCATATATGAATTTGCAAGATTATGAATATAAATGGTCAACACTAAAATAACCAATTTAAAACAAAGATTTAAAAGATCTAGAAAAATGAAACATGATAATCATGATGTTTCTACCAAATTATAATTATTCTACTTGTACCGATCAAAGCGTTATATGATAGCGTATTGCTGTCTTTTTTCTGATCCTTAGATTTGTCATATCTTACATGAATTACAAGTTGTTCCTGTCCATCCGTGTTCACAATAACAAATGAAATGTCTGCCGCTCGGTGTGCACGTGCCATGTACACATGGATTTCATAAAGGTTATGTGCTGTAAAGGGGAATATTTTTGAATTTTTATATTCTTTCTACGAAATTTTTTGACCCTTTTTTTTTTAATTCAAAAGCAAAAAAAACATTAAATTTGCAAGGTTATAACGTTTAATATTTCGTCAATTCCCCATAAATAACAAAAAAATGTCCCCCTAAGATTTTTTTTGATATCAAAAAATGTTAAGAAACTGTTCATTAAATTATCGAAGAAAAGGGATTCTTTATTGGAAAGACACACTGTAATCTAGTACACTTTAAAAAGGATTCAGTGCATGAAATCGCAGACACAATAAAAGTGCAATTTATCTTTGGAACGAAGGCAGACTAGTTAAAACTTACCAAAGTCGCATAGCTGCCCTGTATAACCACTGTTGCATATACAAGAAAATGTACCATTTTCAAAACTTGAGCAGAAACCATTGTAACATGGAGAATTTGTGCAGGGATCAGCTACAAAAGAAAAGTATAACAGGAAATGTCGAAAGACACATATGTCCCATTTCTAGCCATTGACTCGTTCTATTGGTAATTTCATTGTAGAAACTTGCCATATATGGGTACATGGAAGTGTTCAGTTGTGGGGAAAAGTGACCTACTTGTAATATCCAATCAATATGTGAAATTGACCTTTGAACTAGTTACCCCATAATGACTAATCAATATGTGAAATATGAAGACTTTGTGATAAAAAGTTTTCAAAGTAATGAGCGGAAACCATTCTTAATTTTAAGGCCATTTTGACCTTGACAATTGCTTCAGTGGTTCCAAAATAATAGAGGTCATCTAATACAAATGACTATTCAATACGTGAAATATGAAGACTTTATGATATATAGTTTTCAGGATATAAGCGAAAACCATTCTAACATTTAAGGTCCCTGTGACCTTGACCCTTGAAATAGTGACCTAAAGTCAATAGGGGTCATTTACTATATATGACAAATCAATACGTGAAATATGAAGACTTTGTGATTGATAGCTTTCAAGATAATAAGCGGAAACCATTCTAACATTTAAGGCCTCCCCTGTCCTTGATCTTTGACCTAGAGACCCTAAAATTAATAGGGGTCAACTACTAGTTATGATCAATCTGTATATGAATTATGAAGATTGAAAGACCGGCGGACCGACAGACATAAGCAAAACAATATACACCCTCTCCTTCGAAGGTGGCAAGCCTTTCTCATTTCACAGTAAGACAATAACAATAATAATAATAATATAGTAAAACAAAAAATTAATTAGAGTAATAATAATATTGACTATTATCATTGATATAAATTATAAATTAAATAAGATATTAATTATCAAAAGGATAATAGTATTAATATAGGCATTAATATTAATATAAAATATTCATTACGGGCAATAAACTTGCTCATAGTCTTCTTCGATATCATTTTCAAGAATTTTTGTTCTGACGTTAAAAAATGTCAAATAATTTACACTTACGAGTTTTGCAATTCGATCCTATCCAGCCTTGTTCACAAGAACACACATATGAGTGAACGCTGGATGAACATGTCCCATGAGCACATGGGTTGGATACACAATGGTCAACCGCTTAAATATAATGATTTAAAATTAAATCATAAATTAAATTGCATTTTCATAAGTTGTTTACGGTACTAGGCGATATTTATTTCTGTTTGGATGGGGGACTAACGTTTGGAGTTGAGTCCATAAAGAATTGGTACTGGCGTTGTACCTGGAAAGAGCTTCATGATCCAAGGAGAGCTCGAAGCCATAATTCTCATTTTTTTAAATCCAGGTGTAAGTTTGTATCTTCAAGAGTCAAAGAAGATATAAAACGTACTTAAGGCGCCGGTATAACCAATGGAACATGTACAGAATAAACGGCGATTTCAAAGTCGTACACCATATAAGCATGGGGAACTACTACAAGGGTCAGCTGTAAAATGATTATAGCTTATACACAATTATAGCAAAAGATAACAAAATAACATGGTTATAATGAGAATATTTTGTTAATTATGACAAAAATGAATGTACAAGCAAATTTGTTGAATTTATATCCCTCGCCGAGTACTGGTTATAATTAACACAACAACTGATGACATAAGGCTTTATATATATTAATCATGGCATAAACAGTAATATTCTTTGAACTTGATACATATTCAGGGCAATAACAGAGCCATAACTTTGTGTTAAATAGTTATATCTGGAAATGCCAATGAGATGTATGCATACAGCCTAACTAATCAAGGGCCATAAATCTGAGTTATAAGTATCTGACCGGAACAAGGCGACTATATGCACATCTCCTCTTAGTATCCCATAAAGTTTCATTGAATTCAAGCCAGTAGTTACAGAGAAGTAGCACGGAAACGATTATTGCTCTGGTTGTATATTGCCTAAGTTATCAAGGGTCATAACTCTAAGTTAAAATGTCTGACCCGAACAAGGCGACAATATGTGCATCTCCTCTTGGTATTGAAGGTTCCAATAAAGTGTCATTGAATTCCATCCAGTAGTTGCAGAGAAGTAGCGAGGAAACGAATATTTTTCTATATGCATACTGCATAACTAATCAAGGGCCAGAACTCTGAGTTAAACTGTCTGACCGGAACAAGGCGACGATATGTGCCTCTCCTCTTGGTATTGAACGTTCCCATAAAGTTTCGTTGAATTCCAGCCAGTAGTTGCAGAGAACTGTTGCGGAAACGATTTTTTTCTCTATATGCATACTGCATAACTAATCAAGGGCCATAACTCTGAGTCAAAGTGTCTGACCGGAACAAGGCAACGATATGCGCATCTCCTCTTGGTATTGAAGATTCCCATAAAGTTTCGTTGAATTCCAGACAGTAGTTGCAGAGAAGTAGCGCGGAAACGATTTTTACTCTATATGCACTCTGCATAATTAATCAAGGGCTATAACTCTGAGTTAAAGTGTCTGACCGGAACAAGCCGATGATATGCGCATCTCCTCTTGGTATTGAAGATTCCCATAAAGTTTCGTTGAATTCCAGCAAGTAGTTGCAGAGAAGTAGCGCGGAAACGATTTTTACTCCATATGCATAATGCATAACTAATCAAGGGCCATTACTCTGAGTTAAAGTGTCTGACCGGAGCAAACCGACGATATGCGCATCTCCTCTTGGCATTGAAGGTTCCCATAAAGTTTTGTTGAATTCCAGCCGGCAGTTGCAAAGAAGTAGTGCGGAAACGATTTTTACCCTATATGCATACTACATAACTAATCAAGGGCCATAACTCTGAGTTAAAGGGTCTGACCGGGACAAGCCGAAGATATGCGCATCTCCTCTTGATATTGATGATTCCCATAAAAATTCGTTGAATTCCAGCCAGTAGTTGCAGAGAACTAGTCCGGAAACGAAATTCGGACGGACGGAAGACGGACGGACGGACAACGCCAAAACTATATCCCCCTCCCGATTCCATCGGCGGGGGATAATAATCAGTTGGTGAGTTCATTTATGCTCACTTTAGCATTTTGAGCTCAGAGGTGAGCTTGTGTTTGACACTCTCGTTCATCGACAACCACAATTAAACATCTCTTCCTCAATAACAACATAGATTCTGACCAAATGCTTATATATTTAACATTAAGCATTGGCTATCAGAATTTTACAAAAGTTAAATTAATCGTGCATTTGAATGAATACAAATGTAAATGGTAGCGCCCTTGGGGTAACTAAATCTATAGACTTATACAGTAATCATGCCACTAATATCTTCACCCTAAAAGCTTCAGTGCCTAGTACACAGACATTGGCGCTATAGCAGTTTCCAGATAACTGATCTTGAATCTAGCAATTGTAATAATTCATTTGTGTTTTCAAACAAACATAGTTTCATACGCAATGCTTTAATACCTTGCACACCCATATTAACCATATATTTTGTTAAATAATACATTTAAAATAGATCTTAAATAAAAAAAGTATTTGTCAATAAGCGTATAGCTTCCACACAATCAAACTAAAATAAATTAGTATAAACTTAATAATTTATTGTTGAATGCTTGGATATCAGGTCACACTAAAAACGCTAATACCACATTTAGACAATACAGCTGAATCCATTACTTTCACGGACTGAATATGACTGTCCTTTGCCAGCACCGCTCAGTCTGACCATGCTCTTGGTAGCTTTTTTGTTAAATTTGAAATTGAAAACACTTAAACGTTCAATGAACAGTTTGAAATTCAAAACGAGACAACTTTATTGTACCAATTGAGAAGGTCAATAATTTTACTGAGGCTAACGAGTATTTTTGTAAAATAATCAACTTTGATTGAGCTACCATCTAATTCGTTGTTTTCATTACGGGGATGGGGACGGGGAGGGAGTTGAATTCAAATTCGAAATCTGAAATTGGTTTATTTATAACCGAGACCGGACTGTTGTACCAGGCAAGAGATTCCACCCACTGCGGCACTGCACAGTTTTGTGCATTGTGTATTTGGTTATTCAAAGTACATTACCTAATTAATGTATGTATGGTATGTGCCAAGAATAACATGGTTAACACACTAATCAGGTTCTACTAAAAATAGATTAATTTTAGGCTTATAATAAATTAATAATCAATATGGAATAGCATACCTGTTGTCAAAGCGGTAGTTGTTTTGATGGTTATTTCTGTTGTTGTCTTAATAGACGTTGTTGTTGTTGTGTTTGGTTGTGATGGTAACGTTGTGATTACAGGAACATTACATAAGTCTCTATCGCAACATTGAACTGTCAAATATCTTGAATGCAATGTTCTTTTCGTTCCAGTGTTACAATACTGAAGGAAAATAGTTCAAATGACATTTATAAAAAAGAACAACACACAAATGACATCTATAAAAAGAACCACAATAACCAACTCCCAACCCGTCCTCGAATTTCTAATGGGTAAAGAGAACAATGTGAAATTGAACTCGGAGCTTATACCATCACGGTCCCCCAGGGTGAGAAAAATGTGCAGCCTGACCGGGACTCGAACCCGGGACCCTCGGAATACCGTACCGCGGCTCTACCGACTGAGCAATCCGGCCGCTTACACATCTTCTTCCCTAAATAGTGAACAGTTCTGAACCGTGACATATGGCATCCCCGGTAGGGACCAGCTCTGACTGGGTGTTCAATATTTATTTTGATGATGTGTAAATGAAAACCTATAAAATGAATAAACAATTATAAATACATGAAATGCAAAACACAAATTAAAATACAAATTCAATATCGATATCATTTCAACAATTCACATTTCAAACAATTCCAACTATTTAATTCATACATTTCAATACATTTATTTTAAGTAATTTTAAGTAAAACGTATCTTACCAGGTGCAACTGGCTGACCTCTGTTATATAAAATTATAAATATCAAATCCGTTCTATAAAGAACAAACGTAAAGTTGATTTATATAAATATAATATTCAAAATGTTCTATGAAGAACTACTGAAGTTCACCTTACAATGCAAAGTATGAAAATGATTTTTTAGAAAAGGAATGTAGATTGCCCATGCATAAAATGATATGAAATCACTCTCATCCAATCACATTCTTACTTAACAAATATACAAGATATTTATTGGACATCACTTAACAACACAGGACATAACAAGGACATAACAAGAGACAGTTCACTGAGCATAGTAACTCACAACAAGAACAAGACTTTACCCATAATTCTTATATAATGATGAATGAAAATGATGTCATGTGATTATGCCTGGATGAATGAAAATGTACAGTTAGTTATTCACTACAGTGATTACAACTGTGTTTGTAAATATAGGATGAGTATACAGATAGACAGTAAATTGACCTTATCTACATGACATTTATAAAAAAGAACAACTCACAAATGACATCGCAACATTGCAACATTGCACTGTCAAAGATCTTGAATGCAATGCTCATTTTTTTCAGTGTTACAATACTGGATAAAAATAGTTCAAATGACATTAAAACACACACACACACGCGCGCACGCGAACACGCGCACGCGCAATTGCACACGCGTAAGCGCGCACACACGCATGCGCATGCGCACGCACGCACAAAATCAATATCATCAAAACATTAGCCAAGTCCCAACTTGAACTCATACTGTCTTTGTTAATATACTCCCGTACGGCATTTTGTCAACATGATATTTAAAATTTAAAGAAAAATTACTTTACTTAAAATTTTCTACTGTATATTGTTTTAAAAAAGAATATAAAAGAAGTACAAAAAACATGAAAAACTATACAAAATAAAAAAAATTTACCTTTGGTAGTACACCCCCCTTAATAATTGATAGTAAACAAAGATAAAATCCAAACCAAAACTTTAATGACTTAGGTCTCCCCATTTACCACAACGCTCTACTTATCGAGCTAACCGGACAGTTACGCTGCAGTTAAGTCAATTTCCTGGACCAAACCAGTTTTTCTACCATATCAACAATTCTGCTTCAGAAATATAGCTTAAATATCCATGTACGATACTTTGATCTGGAATGCTGACTTGCGAATATAATATTATTATGACTAGATATTGTTTTAAACTTCTTTTTCTTACTACAATGCTGTTAAAGAAGATACCTATAATTTCTAGATATGATTATCAAACTTACATTTTCTGACGCACATCTAAGACTGTATGTGACCTGACCATTCCCTTTAGTTGTTATTATCTCTAGCAAACACTTCTAAAATGTCAACACAAATATATAAATACTAAAAACCAGGCCAAAAGAACATGGACATAGTCTGGCGAATCTTGTTAACGTGACCAGTAAGAAAACATGGAGACCTGGAGAAGGATAATATACCCAATTATTACACTGTATGTGACATTGTTATAAAAACAATATAATTAAATTATCAAATCCCTGGCTACCAATTTTGAGAGAGAAAAAAGAAACACAACAAAACAACGAGCAAGCGAACGTACGATCATTTTGTTTTTAGCATCTTGCATGCATCATTTTAGAAATATATTAAAAAACTGGGAGCATACTCGTAATTTTAAGAAAAACTTAATATTTTTACAACGTAAAACTTGTAAAAG